>NC_034016.1:7579872-7716135 GCF_000346465.2 Prunus persica
GTTGAGCTAAACGATAACTTTGGGTGGGTGAAGTCCCCCTCTCCCCCGAGAGAGAGAGAGAGAGAGAGAGAGAGAGAGAGAGAGAGAGAGAGAAATGGTGTTATGGGTAACTCAGCCGTTATGCAATAAGTGATTATACAATATTACGGTAGTATGCTATATTTTATGTACATATTATAATATAATTGGATATTTATTAATAATATTCTCTAAGGGTAATGATTTCTCCACTCCAATTTTATCTACTTACACTTCTTTTTTAGTTATAAAATGGAGTATAAGTGGATAAAATTGAAGTGGGGAAATCACCACTCTTCCCTAAAAAGAAGAAAAATATGACATGTCATCCACCCATATTATTATATGCGTACAAGTAATAGTAACGGTAATTGCTCTCTGTCTTCCCTTCCACCTTTTCTACGTTTGTCCATTCTCTCATTTCAAGAACTTTTCTTTTTGTGTCTTGCATAGGAGAAATTATAGAATACTAGGGTGGTGAGCCCTACAAAGGTGTCCCTTAAATAAGCTAATTTGAGAAATTCCTTAATGGAAGCTCTCTTTAAACACATTGGTCATAAGTTAGTGGTGATGTGTGTATATATGGTCCCTTTTTATTGAGGGATCCCTCAAATATTTTTATTTGAAGGACACCTTTAGGGATACCTTATGATTTTTTTTTAAAGATCCAAATCGTCTATTTTTCAAGTCTTCATTCATAGAATATATTGCAAAAAATCTGAATAAATTGAAAATCATTAAGATATCCAATTGCAAGCAACAAAATAAACGAATACAGTGTTTCAAGAAAATGCTAAAATAATAATAATCTAATTGAGTGGTCAAATGATTTCGGATTCAAGTGATTTTTTACATATATGATCTTTGAGTAAATATATAAAAGTTAGATCATCCGGATCCTTTGAAAAATAATGTGTGGTGGGCCCTATAAGGGTGTCCCTCACACATTGAGGGTTTTATGGCCCATTCCGTATGTATTTTAATTATGGATGGCAGTTCCCGATACGACTCGAAAACCACATGGAAAATTAGCTGGTCAACTCGCATGTAACACCCCGACCTCAAATTTCCCCAAATTTTACCCTTATTTAATTATTTAATTATTTAAGGGTATTTTAGTTATATTTTTAACCGGAGAGAGTTTGGGACCGTGACTTGTATTTTTGGATAGGTCGTACTGAGACGAGTTCATAGACACGTAGTGGACTCGAATCGGAATTGTAACGAGAGAGATATGGTCAAAAGAAACCCAGTGGCACAATCGTAAATATTTCAAAATGGGATTTTTATAAAAATCTGATTTTTTTTTTCTCCCTCTCTCTCTCTCTCTCTCTCTCCCGCGACCTCTCCCTCTCTCCCGTCAGCTCTCCCTCTCTCTCTCCTCGCAACTCCGGCCACCGGCCACGGCTGTGGACGGGGCCGGTACCAAAATGACCGGGGCGTCGTCCTCTTCCAGCCCCAGCCGTCTCCCGCCTCCAGCCGCCGCGGTTTCGCCGGAAAATGGAGGAGAAGCGGCCGGCGTCGTCCGATTTTCGCCACCGTCGATCTCCCTCCTTCGGCCACCAAATTCGACGAGCAAGGTATGGTTTCTCACCTATTTTTCATGCTCTAGCTGCCTGTTGGGTAGGATTAGATCGATTCTTAGCGTAGACAACTCGATTTTCGAATTGAAAATCGGCCGAACTTCGGCCGCCGTGATCGGCCATTTCCGGCCACTTTTTGGGGTAGGTCCAAACAAAAGTGGCTCCAAATAGGGTGTTATACCTAGGGTAGGAGTTTGGAGCCGTGGTTTTGAGATTTTACGGCGAAGCGTTATCGCTTTGGGCACCACGCGCTGCTGGCGCGTGCGGCGGCGCGTGGGCACTGTAGAAAAATAGCACTGTGTTCCGATGAGATCCTTAGGTTGTCACGAGTGCGTAGGATTTCGCGGATCTCAATTCGGACGTCGTTTGACTATCGAACGGATAATCGCATATTATGCGTTATCCGGGTTCGATAGGTTGGGACCGTCGGATGGTCCCAAATTTATTATATGTTAATCTAGGTATTTCTGGGATCGTGTAGGAATTCATGGATCGTGAATCGGAACCCCGGATGTTCCGAATAATAATTTAAAGTTTATATTTTATATTAACCGTCAGATCGTGCGATCGTGAGCGATCCGACCGTCCGATCTGAACCAAACTCGCAGGACAAGGGTCCTATACCTGGTAGAACCCATAGCGACTTCCGGATCGGAAATTGGAGGTCGTGGGTTCCGCAGGTCCGGTTGACCAGGGTTAGAGTAGTTTGACTCTTGGTTGACCGTGAGTCTCCTGGAGTAATCTCACCTTTCTAGGGGGATTATCGGGTGCTAGATGATTGTGGAGGGTTACACAATATTAGAATTAATTTATATAACTATAAATTATATATGGTTGTACAAGGGTACAACAGAGTCTAGAATGTCAGTTTGGAGTGCTATACGCACTACTTTAGGTACCTCCTCGGATTTTGGACGCACTACAAGCACCACCAAGTGAAAGTTAAGTCCTGCGTGGCGTAGGTTATCCGGCATTGGGACAGACCCCATACGTGGCGTTGGTTGTACCGGCGTATGGGGAGAATTGCAATATGATGTTCAGGTCTCACGTGGCGTAGGTTATCCGGCGTTGAGACAGGCCCCATACGTGGCGTTGGTTGTACCGGCGTATGGGGAGGTTATGTGATATTGTGTTGAGGTCGCACGTGGCGTAGGTTATCCGGCGTGTCGACGGACCCCATACGTGGCGTTGGTTGTACCGGCGTATGGGGAGATTTGTGATATGATATTGAGGTCTCACGTGGCGTAGGTTATTCGGTGTTGAGACAGACCCCATACGTGGCGTTGGTTATACCGGCGTATGGGGAGATATTATGATAGTATGGCATGGTCGCACGTGGCGTAGGTTATCCGGCGTGTTGACAGGCCCTATACGTGGCGTTGGTTGTACCGGTGTATGGGGAGATTATATGAAATACAAAGAAATGAAATAGGTATCGCCCAAGTGGGGAACTGGGTTTTAGGGAAGAACTACGTGTAGCTTGATCCCTCAAGGAGGGTACGTAGGCAGCCTAAGGTTGTTAGGTGCAGCCGCAGACTAAATGTTAGTCATATTTGGTATTTGAATTGTTTGGTAGTTGGTTAGGAATTATTGAAGGGCCGAAGGCCATTTGTGTGAATTGCATGAAATTATATTGTGCATGCTGCCAGTTGGGAATATTAAATGCGTTTTCATGCAGGTATAAATTTTAGAAAATGTCCAATTTATAAGGGAGACTCTGCCGAAATTTCGGCAGGGAGTCTCGGTTTTTAGTAAGTGGGTCTGGCATCGGAGTGATATCAGGAATTCCAAAGGGTTCGTCTCGGGTTTTGAGAAAATTCGGGGCGGGTCCTTAAAGTTGGTATCAGAGCTCTAGGTTCAATTTCTTGTGGACCATGCACCTTATGTGCATCCTTAAATTGTGGGGATCAAAATGGGTTCCATCTCGGAATGGAACATTTGCGACGTTGAGGACGTCACAAAAGTCAAATTATTTCACAGAGGAAAGATACATAGGCCGCCGGAGCATAGGAAGGGCTGGAGCTTTACCACAGACAATGGTTGTTTCAGAAGTTCTGGAAGATTGCGAATAGAAGCCGAAGGTGTTGCATAGGGTAACACCTGTAATTAGGGTACAGTTGGATGTTCCTATGACAAAGTTGTTCATGCGTCCGCATAAGCGGGAGGATATGGAGTTGACCAACCTGCTTCTAGGGATCCTCCATTGCCTGAACATGTTGCTAATTTTCGATTGTGTGCCTAGAGCACCGAGTCGAAGCTACTAAGAGCACAACCTTTCTCTAGGAGGAGCAACTCCTTGACATTGGATCAAGGGATCCAAGATCTGAAAGGTGGCGTTAGAATAATCGAAATCACAAGTGTCTCTTACAGAAAGAGGCTCGTGTGTGGTGGGAATACTGTGGTCAAGTCTAAGGACGAGACCCAGATGGATTGAGAAATCCTACCTATGGAGATGGAGAGAGTACTTTGGGGTCTCATCTCACGTGAGCACGTTTGAGTAGAGATCTTTTATTGGAATCAGAAATGGATCATGGTCGAGAGAGATCGACGATGATTACAATTCGGTAAAAATGATCCTTTCTGACATTTCTCTCAAAGAATCATGTTGGCAAATTAAAGGGAGAAGTAGTGGAGTTGGGTGGAACCGTACTTCATTCGCGTGGGCTTGAATGCCGCGATTGACAGGAGTGGAACATTAGGGTTCTTCCTCCTTGCTCTCTCACGCGAGCTCGCCATAGTTAGAGAAGGAGACTTCTCTTTCTCTGTTTGCGTAGCTAGAGATTTTGGCTTGGTTGCCAACGCGGTTGTGGAGAAAGAACTTGAGAACCCGAGTGGTAGATGCGGGCCCCATGCTCACAACCCTTCGAGTGACAAGGTAGGAAATTTCGGGGACGAAATTTTTATAAGGGGGGTAGTCTGTAACACCCCGACCTCAAATTTCCCCAAATTTTACCCTTATTTAATTATTTAATTATTTAAGGGTATTTTAGTCATATTTTTAACCGGAGAGAGTTTGGGACCGTGACTTGTATTTTTGGATAGGTCGTACTGAGACGAGTTCATAGACACGTAGTGGACTCGAATCGGAGTTGTAACGAGAGAGATATGGTCAAAAGAAACCCAGTGGCACAATCGTAAATATTTTAAAATGGGATTTTTATAAAAATCTGGTTTTTTTTTTCTCCCTCCTCTCTCTCTCTCTCTCTCTCTCTCTCCCGCGACCTCTCCCTCTCTCCCGTCAGCTCTCCCTCTCTCTCTCCTCGCAACTCCGGCCACCGGCCACGGCTGTGGACGGGGCCAGTACCAAAATGACCGGGGCGTCGTCCTCTTCCAGCCCCAGCCGTCTCCCGCCTCCAGCCGCCGTGGTTTCGCCGGAAAATGGAGGAGAAGCGGCCGGCGTCGTTCGATTTTCGCCGCCGTCGATCTCCCTCCACCGGCCACCAAATACGACGAGCAAGGTATGGTTTCTCACCTATTTTGCATGCTCTAGCTGCCTGTTGGGTAGGATTAGATCGATTCTTAGCGTAGACAACTCGATTTTTGAATTGAAAATCGGCCGAAATTCGGCCGCCGTGATCAGCCATTTTCGGCCACTTTTTGGGGTAGGTCCAAGAACAAAAGTTGCTCCAAATAGGGTGTTATACCTAGGGTAGGAGTTTGGAGCCGTGGTTTTGAGATTTTCCGGCGAAGCGTTATCGCTTTGGGCACCCACGCGCTGCCGGCGCGTGCGGCGGCGCGTGGGCACTGTAGAAAAATAGCACTGTGTTCCGATGAGATCCTTAGGTTGTCACGAGTGCGTAGGATTTTGCGGATCTCAATTCGGACGTCGTTTGACTATCGAACGGATAATCGCATATTATGCGTTATCCGGGTTCGATAGGTTGGGACCGTCGGATGGTCCCAAATTTATTATATGTTAATCTAGGTATTTTTGGGATGGTGTAGGAATTCACGGATCGTGAATCGGAACCCCGGATGTTCCGAATAATAATTTAAAGTTTATATTTTATATTAACCGTCAGATCGTGCGATCGTGAGCGATCCGACCGTCCGATCTGAACCAAACTCGCAGGACAAGTGTCCTATACCTGGTAGAACCCATAGCGACTTCCGGATCGGAAATTGGAGGTCGTGGGTTTCGCAGGTCCGGTTGACCAGGGTTAGAGTAGTTTGACTCTTGGTTGACCGTGAGTCTCCCGGAGTAATCTCACCTTTCTAGGGGGGATTATCGGGTGCTAGATGATTGTGGAGGGTTACACAATATTAGAATTAATTTATATAACTATAAATTATATATGGTTGTACAAGGGTACAACAGAGTCTAGAATGTCAGTTTGGAGTGCTATACGCACTACTTTAGGTACCTCCTCGGATTTTGGACGCACTACAAGCACCACCAAGTGAAAGTTAAGTCCTGCGTGGCGTAGGTTATCCGGCATTGGGACAGACCCCATACGTGGCGTTGGTTGTACCGGCGTATGGGGAGAATTGCAATATGATGTTCAGGTCTCACGTGGCGTAGGTTATCCGGCGTTGAGACAGGCCCCATACATGGCGTTGGTTGTACCGGCGTATGGGGAGGTTATGTGATATTGTGTTGAGGTCGCACGTGGCGTAGGTTATCCGGGGTGTCGACAGACCCCATACGTGGCGTTGGTTGTACCGGCGTATGGGGAGATTTGTGATGTGATATTGAGGTCTCACGTGGCGTAGGTTATCCGGCGTTGAGACAGACCCCATACGTGGCGTTGGTTGTACCGGCGTATGGGGAGATATTATGATAGTATGGCATGGTCGCACGTGGCGTAGGTTATCCGGCGTGTTGACAGGCCCCATACGTGGCGTTGGTTGTACCGGCGTATGGGGAGATTATATGAAATACAAAGAAATGAAATAAGGTATCGCCCAAGTGGGGAACTGGGTTTTAGGGAAGAACTACGTGTGGCTTGATCCCTCAAGGAGGGTACGTAGGCAACCTAAGGTTGTTAGGTGCAGCCGCAGACTAAATGTTAGTCATATTTGGTATTTGAATTGTTTGGTAGTTGGTTAGGAATTATTGAAGGGCCGAAGGCCATTTGTGTGAATTGCATGAAATTATATTGTGCATGCTGCCAGTTGGGAATATTAAATGCGTTTTTATGCAGGTATAAATTTTGGAAAATGTCCAATTTATAGGGGAGACTCTGCCGAAATTTCGGCAGGGAGTCTCGGTTTTTAGTAAGTGGGTCTGGCATTGGAGTGATGTCAGGAATTCCAAAGGGTTCGTCTCGGGTTTTGAGAAAATTCGGGGCGGGTCCTTAAATCGCATGATTAAATTTTCGAGTCATTTTCGGGTCAACTCGTCATGACCCATTTAATAAACTAGTGTGTTTGGGGTCTACTCGGTAAAATATCTATAAAAACATGAAATATGAAATGGTAGGTGATTTAGAGGCAGAACGAGAAACAGGGTGCTACACACCAAAAAGCACACCGCATGACCGGGGAGATATTCAGGCCTTTCGGGGCGGCACCTTAATTTTACAAGATGGTACACGTCATCGTCTTTTGAATATCACTATTTTTTTTCTCGCTTTTGCTGCTGCAACCAAATTTGATCAGCACACCACTTATTAGCAAGACTTTCCCTTTGAATACAATTCTCAGTGGATGCGGTTGTGGTGAGGTTTGCTCGTGGACATGTGTCGAGCGCGCGACGCTTGTGGCACGTGATAGCCCTCCCACTCACCTTCGGAAACTCAGCCTCCCAGTTTCTTTTTCTTTATTCCCCCACCACTATCTTTTGTTTTCTTTTCCCCCTTACGTTAGGCCTTTTTATACAATGGTAAGATTTGGTACAATTGATCAAGGTGTGCTTGTCCCACTCCTATTCGACCACATGATCCAAAAACTAATTCGGTGGGCCTTTGCAACGTCAAAGTTGACTCACTATTGATCTTTACTACTATTTCAAAAAAAGAGAGGCTAAAGCTTCATTTTTTAAACCAAAAATAAAAACCCAGAAATAGACATGCAATTAACTATACAAATTTAATGCATATGACATGAGTGAAACAAATAGTTATTGAAATCCAATCAAAGAAATTATGCAATATACCTATCACTTCAGTTTAATGAACGAACTTAATGTGATTAACTTATTTGACTAATTGCTTTTAGATGTAACTTCGTAATTATATATATGAATTAGATTAGAAATACATGAAAATTGGTCAAAGCAAACGCTTATAGTATGGTCCTTACGAATTGACTAATTGACTAATTGCTTTTGGTGGAGATTTAGAGCTGCTTGAGGGCACATAACTCAAGTCCACTTTCTTGAGCCCAATCACTTGGGTGAGCAAGTGAAAAAATATCAGTATCTGTTTCATTGAGATCGAACCAGCTTGCCCAAAATTCAAACTAAAACCTTTAAAACCCAATTTACCAAGTTAAATGAGTTATAAGAATAGACAAAACCTTTGACCTTTATTTTTGACCTGTTGGAAATTTTAAATAATTGTACTAACACAAACTCATATAAATTCAAAGAATTCAAATATCTATCATACACAATAATTAGTACAGTAAATGTATAGGAAAAGAGTTTGGAACATCTGGCATGTGATATCAAGAGAGGGATGTAGTTGCTGTCCTAAAACCTTAGACGCCTCCCTACGTGTAAGTATAATGGTCGTCTACTCATGATGTATTGTCAAGCAACGTACTTCCAACACCTATCGTTATTAGCCACACCTGTAGTGTACTGAGATTTTGTAACACTACTATTAGCAACGTCCTTCCAAAGTCATCTATAAAGATAAAATTATCATCCCATTAACATCTCAAGGAGCCATTGAAGATAACCTAACCACTCGCTAAGGCTTCAACTATTTCAAAGTATTTGGACCTAGTGCTGTAATCTCAGACAGAAGAGTGAAAGGGAACTCGATCCACCTCTCGTAGCAATCCAACGGGCACATTACACCTCTCAACTAAAAGACTCCTACAATATTGTGGAAGTTGCACATCTTCAATACAAAGTAGAATCGTTTCATTTTGAATGGGCACAACCAATTATTTATGAACAATTACAACCTATCATACACCATTTCCATTCAAATAAACTATTTAACTCATAAAAGAATTAAAATTTTCCAATAGCATATCCCTTCCAATCCTCACAAAATGAACTATGTTTTAACTCTACCTTCATTTTTTACTTTCAACACTTTAAATCTTGTGATTATCCAATCCAATCCTGTTGTTTGATTACCAAGCCCTTCAAAAAGTTTACCTTTCAAGAAACATTCCTGTACTAAATGATACCCTCCCTCGTCTTGGGCTAGGTTGTTTCTAGTTTTATCGGTTTGTCTCTTTGGGCTCTTACCTTACCCCTGGTTTGTTTTCTCTATTTATGCCTTCGGCGCTAATGACATCATATTTCGGCAAAAAATAAATAAGATTTAAAATTAAAATGGAGCAACATAGTTTTGGTATGACTAAAGTGTATCTTGGCTAAGAAATATGTAGGGCCTCAGTATTTTTTGTTCTCAGCAACATGAATTTAAGAGCAGAACCATCCTACTGTCGATCGTACGATTGAAGTGGCCCCAGTAATCCTGATAATTATGAGGATATCCACGCGGTTGGTTTGTGGTGTAAAATAAAAATAGATTTTCTTTTGAAGCTTTTAGAAACATCAGTTTGCAAACAAAAAGTTACTGACCAAAAGAAGAGATAAAAATAGAAAAACAAAAAGTCATGGAACTCTGACATGCCTTAGATCATAAGGGAGTGCCCTCAAAAGCAAGGGTTTTCATGCCCTACCACAACCTCAACTTACAAATAAAGAATTAAAAATTAACAACCCGTTTGTAGCTTAAATAATTAAAAGTGTTTATCATTGCAGTTGATGTTTCTATGCATCGATCGATTGCGCAAGTACAAATTTAGTTAGTATATAGTGAACGGAAACAACATTCATACTAGATTGAATTCGCTTCTGCGATCAAAATATCTATAAATTGATCCCTATTTATTCGGTCAAAATCTAATTAAGTTGGATTCCCCCTTTTCTTACTATTATTTGTATAAAAAATTAAATTAAATTAACATCTAAAATTTTGAGAAAAATAAACAAAGAGACGAAGGGCAGAGCACGAAGCATTTTAGGTCAACAACCTATTTGCCAGGTCCCCAATTCTCCATACACCCCCATATAACTTGTATAATAAGAGTGTCGTCTCCCAGAATAATAATTTAAATTTCACTCTGTGGACCAAAACCCTGCTGCTCCCACATGGGGTCTTGTAAATTTCACTCATACTTCCACAAACATCACATGAATTACAGCAAATAGGCATATATTTTATAGGGCACTTGGTAACACACTATGCATAAACATATAAGATCCAACTGAGCAAATCATACATTGAACAGAGAAATCCAGCACTGTTCCTTACTTATATATATATATTCTATTTTCAGACTTACATGCTCAAAGGCCAAAGAAACTTTTATATTAAAAAAAAAAAAAAGGAAATTAAACTTGTAAGGATCATAAACTTATCGGGATAGGCGATTGATCAGATCATAAGAAGTTCTACTTGGCCTTGGAAGATGTATGATGGATTCAGAAACTGCACAAGTTCTCTTACAAGATGTATAAAGATTGACAAATCCGAACCTCTCACTTGAACTCCTTGAGACCTTGGCACCACTTGAAAAGCTAGCATTTGATTCTTCTTCTTCTTCTTCTTCATCGTCATCATGAGCATCTTTAGAACACTCAACCATTGCAGCAAAGAAAGGATCCTTTGCGAAATCACTAGAATGTCCCCTAGGGTTTTTGTGCCTCACATTGACCCCAATGTTATCCAAGATGAACTTTTTCGAGGGTTTTTGTGTACTTTTAGTGGTAGTGGTGGGAGGAGGCAGTGGGAGACGCTTCAATGAGGAATATAATTCCTTCTTGCTGCTGTTTAGTTTCTTTGGGATTCCGGGAAAATGTTCCCAAGAAAATGGGACGCCGGAAAATCGAAGTGGGGTGGCCGGACTAAGAGGAGAAGGATCATGAAGATCAGGATTACAGGATGACGATGATAAAAAAGATGAAGAACACGAGGAGAAGGATGATGAGGAGGAGGAAGAAAATGATGGTGTCCGTCGAGAAGAAAATCGATGCTTGTTCATGGCTGGAAATAAAGTGTTATATTTTTTGGAGACAATTTGGTCATGGCCGCCACTTAAATCAGTTGCTGAAGACTCCATGTAGTGTTTATAGTCTTCATCTTCTCCATCTCTCTTTATATATGGTTTTACAGATCCCATTGTCCTTTGACATGATTGAAACTAAAAACAAAAAACAAAACGACAAAAATTATAATCATGAGTTATTATTCTTATTAACTTGGAAAACGGCCCCATGTCAATTGATTATTAAGACAAAGTAAGGAAAGACAAGGACTGGAAACAGGGACAGAATGGGGAATCAATAACGGTGGTGACAAAGCCATATTTTGTGATTTGTACAGGAGTGGTTGCGAGGAATCAAGTGAACATGGTTCATATCAAATCATTTATATGGATTAATTTATAGTTAAAGTCAAAAACTCTCATGTAATAGGGATATCATTTGTTGCAATACCAGTCAATAACGCAATGACACGCAGGATAATTTTTTCACATGTCATTGTGTCATTGTGTCATTGACCGAAAATAACAAAACAATTCTATCTCCGTTACATGTAAGTTTTTTTCTTTAAGATCCATATTTTTCATGAGGGGTCCAGTTATCGATGAATGCTTGTTTCTTTCTTCTTTTTTTTTAGTCTTTTTCATTAGCAATTAATGGGTAACAATTGACACAACATGTATATGGAAAAGCCTTTTTCATCCACAATTAAGTAGCCTCCGATCAAGAAAGCTGGTTGGAACCTTCATACATTCATATTTCTTTCTTTCATTCATTCATTCTTTTCTTTTTCTTTGTTGAGGAAAGAAAATCGCATGATTGATGAAGTGATTGAGGAAATTCATCTTTTGACTTGTATATAGTTACTTAATTGTTTTCCTTTCTTATAGGAGTGTAATTAATTATGTAATTTCTTGTATAGCTCTAGTTTTCAGGATCTTGATTGATCATTGGGTTGTATATAGGGTTGTTCCAACATAGGCTCTTACAACTACTATATCATAGACACATACCCATATACTTTTAAATCTTTACTTAAAATCCAAATTTAAAATAGTTTGCCATGTAAGATAGATTTGTCCCAGTATTATTAACTAAATTACAATACATGCCATCTACACCTTCATATTTATTTTCAAGCATGTCATTAACAACCTTAATTATAATTAATACTCACTATTAATAGCATATCAATTACCTCATTTCTTTTGGTTGGCACTCTCCCTCTAACCCATAGGCAATTTCTAAAAAATTTTGAATTAAAAAAAATCCCTAAATTACTTATTCCATAAATAATTTACCTATAAAAATAAAGAAAAATTAGGTATTAGGCATAATTAACTTTACTAATTAGTATTTGAGACATTGGGTATTTTAGTTTGGGTTTTAATACCCAGGAAAGAATTGTTATTTAGGGTTAGGCCAAAAAGGAGGCCCAGATTCGTTGGGTCTGTCTAAATTATAGAGTTAAAATACAATTTTACCCTTTTTTATTTAAAGCGTTATCAAAATCAGATATCACATTCTCTCTCTCTCTATGAGGTCGTCCAGAGAGATCTCTCTCTTCTTTCTCGTGCTGAGTCTACTATGTAGTAAAGCCCCATCATCGAAAACCAGATTAAAACACAGACTGCACCAGACTGGCTAATCAAAGTGCGATTATCCGCCCAGTTGTTCACTAAAAGCCTAAGCTTGGCCGCAATAGATTGCTTGATGGCAGTCAACGACGATTGGAGGTCGTCGATGCAGATCTTGATCGTCAGTATAAGATCCTCCGGCGAAATGTAAGTTTCAAGTTTAAGTTAATTTCAAGTTTATTGCCGTGTCTGCGCGTGGCGATTGTAAGTTCTCCGTTAAGGCACAAGTTGCACAGTCATGAGTTGCAAAGAGTTTAAAAGGATTGTGTTGGTATTGTATAATCATGCTTGTAGCTTACTTGTTCGAGTCCTTTGTTTCAGGATCAAATCAGGTGGTTGCAATTTGACTTTAAAAGGATGGCCCCTCACAGTAAGTTTTTGATGGCTGGATAGATTTTTAGATTCCCACACTTAGAAAGTTTGTTGTGTCTGTTTGGATAATTTTTTTTCTTTAGTTTCTAATCCTATATTAACACAATGGTAATATATATGTTGAATGCATCAAAGTCACATTCTTTCTTAATTTTGAAATTCAATTGGTCATTGTTGTTTATCTCTGAAGTTGAGAATCTCAAAATGACCAAATTCTTATGTAAATTCACAATCTTTATTCTTTGCTCACTACTACATTTTATGATTTGCACGAGGAAGATAATTTTGTCGCGCAAAGTTACATTTAGTCGCACAAACTCAAGCGCAACAGAAAATTCGTCTCACACAATCTGTCGCGCAAAGAGTGTGAAGAAAGACTTTGCGCGACCAATTGTGTCACTCGTCGTGCAAAATTGTGCGACGGTTACCCTTCGTTACACAAAAGGTTCAGAGACGACACAACAGTTCCTCGCACGAACTTATGCGCGACGAAAGAAGGTTCGTCGCCACAACAATGCACGGCGGATAATATTCGTCGCGCGATATGTCTCGTAGACATTTGCGGCACCAAGAGTTCTTCGTCGCGCATTCGTGTCTACACATTTTGCGCAACGAAAAATTGTTGTCGCGCATATCCTTTTTGCGCGACGAAAAGATTCGTCGCGCAAGAATAAATTATATGTATTTAAAAAAAATGTATCATTTTTATTTCGTAATATGTGAATTTGTGCGACGAGAAAGGTTTCGTCGCGCAAAATTAATATATATAAATATTATTTAATTTTAATATTACTTTTTTTTTAATTTTATAAAAAAAATAAATTTGGTTTTTTTTTTGTGGTAATAAAATGAAATTCTAATAAAAAAAAAATGAATTGTAAAGAACAGATTTATTATATAAAATAAAATAAATGTATGCTGCAAGAGAAATATTTAAAAAATAGTTATGAAAATAAAAAAACTAATCAAATAATGTTCCAAAATCTACATTGTCGTCTGGCGCATGCGGTTCAGAGGTCTGGGGGTCTACAGGGGCCGTCGTCTGGTGGGGATGCTCGGGATGGACGGGCTTGGAGGCCGGCGCATCAAAATGCGGGACTGGAATGCCAGACTGTGTGAGGGACTGCAGAATGACCGACATCTGACTCTGAAGTTAAAGCAGTGACCTGACTATTTGACTGCGTTGATGAATGGGGTCTGGGTTCCCTCCGCCTGGCATTCCCCATCCCTCGACAATATGTCCTCGGTCTCCTCCCTAGAGTCTGATCCAATATCTCCATCAAGATTTGAAACCCAGCATCCTGTGGAGGATCCACAGACTCGATCGGAGTATCGGGAGGAAGTTGGGAGGCGGACTCCTGAAGAACCAACTGGCTCCTCTCCACCATCGTCGTCTGTTTAGCATAACATAAAATATAAATTAAAACATTCATATAATAACCTTTAAACTTGAATGCGTAACATAAGAATTAAAATTAAATAATACTTACATGAAGGGACTCGGCCAACTCATTCCCAGGTCGAACATAAACGTCGCCAAAGACGTCGATCTCTGGGAATTTGGACCCCCCCTAAATTGAACAAGAGAAGAAAAATATTAGTACGAAAAAATAAATTAAGAATAATGAATTATTTTATTATTTTATTATTACCAGCCGCCATGCATCCATCCTATAGGAGAAGGGCCTGGAACCTGAATGATGCAGAAGAGTCTTCTTCTTCCTATTGCCCTTATTGACTTTGGCTTTATTCTGTTATACAAAAAATAAAACGTATTAGTTGAAATTGAAATGAAATATAAAAAATTAAAAAAACATTAGTAAGAAAAATAGAATAAATTTGAAATTCATATTACAAATTACCACAAAAGCGAGCGCCTGAAAATGAGCGCAGAGCCACGCCAACTATCCTCCCGCCCCTCAAGCTCCTTCGAGCAACCCTCCTGAAGAGCAACTTGCGGATCATCAAACGCCTCAAAATAGTGGTGCAAGTCGCTCTTCCACTGTTTGCACCTCTCAGAGAAGAGTCTGTTGACGTACGCCAACGACTCGTCCTCTAGGTCCTCCAAGTTGTAGTTCGTCTGCAATAAATTAATTACATACATTTAAATAATAGAAATATAAAGTTTGAAAGAAAAAGAATTAAAAGGCCTACATACCGACAACTGGCCGCGAACCTCCGTCTTGATCTCGTCAGGCATGACCTTCCAAGACTTCCATTTGATCGGGCAATGGCTCCGAACGACATGACCAATGTCGTGGGCCAAGGAGCTATGCAACTCCGCCGTCGGTGCAGCCCGATGTCGCTCGTCGTATCCGATGTTGATACGACTGTTGGTCACCCGAGTGACCTTCGCCTTCTTCAACTGCCGACACGGCCCTCAGGTGTTCTTCTTGGCTGCAAAGAAAGATGACATTAATGTTAAATAAATAACAAATTTAACTATAAAATACAGACAAAAACAAAAACAAAAACAAAACCAAAAACAAAAACAAAAATAAAAACAAAAACAAAAATAAAAACAAAAATAAAAACAAAAATACAAATAACTAGAGTTCAAGGAAATCTATACCTGGTTGTGACCCCGACGCATTAGTGGATGTGGTGTCGGTGGGGCTGGCGGCCCGATGACGCCGCCTGGTGCTAACAAGCTGCGCCATTGATGAAGCTGATGAAGCAGGCGCCTGGGACCCTGCGGGACCAACTGCCAAGTGGTCCATCAGTGCTGGTGCAGTGGCAACCGTTGTCGGCTGAGCCGGGGGCTCCAAACTATGCGTAGTCGTCACCGCCCTACATCGTCTAATTAGGTTTGACATCTGCACAATTTCATTAATACACATACAAATTAATAAAATATACGAATATTTGAAAGCACATACAATTTTATTAAGATTCTTGACCTAGGGTTTGCGAGTTCGGAGTATTCGGGACTCGATCCACGATCTGTCGAATCCTAGACAATCCTAGAAATACAAGGTACACCATACGTGAGTTTGAATTTGATCCAACGGTCCGAACATAACAAAACCGGAAATCGCACAATAGGCAAAATCCGTTCGAGACTCAAACAGTAACCAAATTCCAATCCGAAAAGACCTACGAGCTCGTGACAACTAGGGGATTGCACTGGGACCCAATGCATGACTGCTACAGTGTCCCACCCGCCACCCCACGCACCGGCAGCGTGTGGGGGTGTCCAAAGCGATACCAATCGCCGAAAAATTCTAAAAACTAAGGGCCAAGGTTCCTACCCTAGGTTGAAAACATCAATTGGAGCCACTTTTGTTCTCGGACCTACCCCGAAAAATGACCAGAAGTGGCCGGAATTGAAATTCAAAAACCGGCCGAAACTTAGGGTTTCAAATCCATTGCCCTATTGTAATAATTACTTAAATCCTACCCAACCATCAGCTAAAGCATCAAAAATAGTCCAGAAACCATACCTCAGGTGTCAGATTTGGTCGCCGAAGGAGAGAGAATGACGGCGGCGCAGATTCGGTGAAAACCGAGGAAATTATGACGGCTGGCTCGACGGTGACGGCGGGGAAGCTCCGGGGTACCAAGGTTGTGGTGGCGCGGTCCAAATTCCACTGGGGTAGGGGCAGAGGTGACGGCGGAGAGAGAGAGAGAGAGAGTTAGGGCAAAAATCAGAATCTGGGGAAGAAGAAGGCCATCGCGTCGTTTCTGAAATTTTATTCGATTTTGCGCAACGAATAAATAAAAGCGCCGCGCAAAATATTTTAAATGACTCTTGCGCGATGACATAAGTATAACTTCCGTAGGGCAATATTGTGAGTTCGCCAAAATTTGGTATCAGGGTAGGGTTGCGCGGTTTTGCGCGACGCATTGAAATTTTTTTCGTCGCACAAGGTTGTCAATCCGCCAAAATATTGGGACTTAGGGTTTAGCGGGAGAGATTGAAAACTTTGCGCGACGCTGTCCCTATTCGTCGTGCAATGTTGTAATTCCGTCAAAATTTGGGGTTTAGGGTTTATTAGGCAGAGAGATTGCGCGACAAATATGGACAGCGTCGCGCAAGTCTGCTTTCTGTACACTTGAAAAAAATTTGGACCAAGTGTTCAAGGGGAAAGATGGTGAAAGGGCTGACTGAGATTGCGCGACGACGAAGTCTACGTTCGTCGCGCAAGACTGTTTTCTGCAGGCTTTATGCGACCAATTAAACTTATTTGTCGCGCAATATTGTAATTCTGCCAAAATTTGAGGTTTAGGGTTTATTGGGCAAAGAGATTGCGTGACGAAAATGGACAGCGTCGCGCAAGTCTGCTTTTTGTACACTCGAAAAAAATTTGAACCAAGTGTTCAAGGGGCAAGAGGGTGAAAGGGCTGACTGAGATTGCGCGACGACGAAGTCTACGTTCGTGGCGCAAGACTGTTTTCTGCAGGCTTTGTGCGACCAATCAACCTTATTCGTCGCGCAATATTGTAATTCCACCAAAATTTGGGGTTTAGGGTTTATTGGGCAGAGAGATTGCGCGACGAAAATGGACAGCATCGCGCAAGTTTGCTTTCTGTACAGTCGAAAAAAATTTGGACCAAGTGTTCAAGGGGCAAGAGGGTGAAAGGGCTGACTGAGATTGCGCAACGACAAAGTATACATTCGTCGCGCAAGACTATTTTCTGCAGGCTTTGTGCGACCAATCAACCTTATTCGTCGCGCAAACCCTAAACCCTAAACCGTGGAAACCCTAAACCCGAAACTAGTTTTAATGATCCAACCGGCAAACTTGTTTTTTTATACTTCGAGATCGTATACGCCGAAAATCGGAAAAAACAAACATTAAGAGATCAAGTAACGGACAAAACTTTTCGACGGTTCCAAATGAAAAGTCATGATTTAACGGTTATTTTAACTTCGATTTTTATGATTTTTTACAGCTACATTTCTTGACCCTATATGAATACAATTACTGAATTTGATCTTCAATTTAAGATGTTTACAGTAGGGGGATACCACATAATCTTATGTTATATTTAACGAAAGTATAAATAAACTATTCATTGTTGGTGAATATATGGTTTTGATGGCATATGCATTCTACGAAACTAGCTTCAGAAATCCAGCTGTCAAACTTGTTTGTTTATACTTCGAGATCTTAGACCCTAAAAATCAGAAAAAAAAAATTCAGAGATCAAGTAACGGGACAAAACTTTTCAACGGTTATAAATGAAAAGTCATGATTTAACGGTTATTTTAACTCCGATTTTGATGATTTTTTACAGCTACACTCCTTGACCCTATATAAATACAATGAACTAACTCGATCGTCAATTTCATATATATATATATGTATATATTATATTATAAAATAATATATATTTGCGCGACAAGAGGTATCCTGTCATCGAGCAAAATTTCATCGCGTGACGGATGTTAGGTTGTCGCGCAATGTTTTAACTTTACGCGACGAGTGTATTGTGGGTCACGCAAACTATGCGCGACGAGGATTAATTTGTCGCGCAAGGATTTTCATTTTTGAAAAATGTTTGGTGTCAATAATTTTCAAACTTTGTATGAAAAGAGTTTAGATATATTTATTTATCAATGTTTTATAACAAATTTTTTTTTCATTTTTCATTTTTTTGTATATGTCAATTTATTTAATAATGTCTCACGCGGTTGTTGTTGCGTTGACCTAACTCGCTTGTTCTTTTTCTTTTATAAAGTGAAGTGATAAACTTTCATAAACTCATGAAAAGTCGATCAAAGTTAGAATTGGATACAACCCCCTTAAGTTAGATTGTTTATCATTTTCATTTTGTAAACGTGTTGTGTCAAAAAAAAAATTTTAAATTATTATTAAAAGGGTTTGGATATATTGATTTACCAATGTTTTATAACTATATTTATTTTAATAATGTTTCATTTCTCCACATATATAAGGTTTGGATATAACAACTACATATATTCAAACATTTGTGTTACACAAAATCTGTACACTAGCATAAGAAAATTACAAAAAAATTCATTATTCATCATCTGAACTATAATAACTTTCGTTATCGTCGCTATCATCACTTTCGGTCTCCCAATCCTCCTCCTCCTCCTCCTTCTCCTCTATAACTATATCATCATCGTTGCTCGGGCCCACTGCAATATCGAATCTTGGAAGATCACCGAGGTCAATTGTAATTGACTGAATCGGTATTTCGATTGAAGACACTCCTTGTATTTGAAACGGTTCTTGTATAACATGTGTATCTCGAAGTGTTTGCGCATCATTTTCCAATGAAGATTCTAAACGTTGGTCAGCCACATTGTCGACGTCGTTGTCAGTTGGGTCTAGTTCTGGTATAGCATACACGTTCCTATGATCCATCTTCTGAACAACTTTCCAACTGCTCCCGGCTTTAGGTCATCTAGATACACAATTTGTGTTGCCATGTTTGCCAAAATGTAAGGGTCGTCATCATACCAAGTTCTGTTAATGTTCACAGATAGTAAGCCATGGTCGATTTTAACACTTCCCGGCCTATTTGGATTCCTATTAAACCATCGACACTTAAACATGATCACTTGGTATCGATCTTTGTAAAGCAATTGAACGACAGTTGTGAGTTTGCCATAGAAATCAATGTTCGTACTTTCGCCTCCACCTGAGACATGGACACCGTTGTTTTGCGTACACAACTTGTCATCTCGTGCAGCCCCCAAAAATTTGACGCCGTTAATATAACAACCCGAAAACAATTCAGTGCGAATCGGGCCGAACGCCAAGTTATATAACTCATCACTGTAAGTGGGGGAATTCGATGATTTCAACTTATTCACCTAATATAATACAAAACCATTCACATGTTAGTCTGACAAAATTAAATACTACAATTTATATTTGTCAAATACAAAACACTTATAACTTACAGAATCCAAAAACCATTGTGGAAACAATTCACAGTGTTTCTGCGCAACTAAATGTGATGGATGTTCTCGCTTTCATCATCTCTTCATGCTCATCTAAGTATGCCATTATCTCATCACAATTGTTCAGTACGAACCAATGCGCTACCTCCATGTCATTTCTAGAAAACGACTCTCCTCATCCAGGATCTCCAAAGGGTCGTGCGCTTTGGACAAAAACAGAAAGTTTTTCCTTTCTCATACCTCCGTCATTATTGCGCTGAGGACGATTAAAAGCCATCTCCACATCTTTTAAATACATTCCACAAAAATTAAGCGACTCATATTGAACCCAAGCCTCTATAATTGATCCTTCGGGCTTGGCCCTATTGCGTACACTTTTTTTCAGCTCTCCGAGAAGCCTGTCAAAATAAAACGATATGATACAAATTAGCAAGCCTGTGATAATGATGCATACACAAACGATAAGGATTATATACCTTTCTATTGGATACATCTAGCGATAGTTGATAGGACCAGCAAGTAATGCCTTTTCTGGCAAGTGAACCATCACGTGCATCATACTTGTGAAGAAAGCTAGAGGAAATATCATCTCAAACTTGCATAGGACTTGGACAATGTCATGGCGCAACTGAAACATGTCTGTCTTTCGCAATGTTTTTGCCGTCAGTTGGGAAAAAAATCTGGACAACAACATGATTGGCTTCACAACATCTTCCGGCAATAGATGTCGAATACCCACAGGAAGTAGGCGTTGCATAAACACATGGCAGTCATGGCTCTTCAGTCCAGTAAATTTACCCCCGTCAACATTAACGCAACGTGCGATATTAGAAGCATACCCATCAGGAAACTTTACAGATGATACAAACTTTAGAAACTCTTTTTTTGTCATTCGGTTTCATAGAAAAGAATGCAAGATCCCTTCTAGCTTTATCCATGTCCCTGTTCATCCATAAACCCTTCGTATGCCCATTCTTTGCAAATCAAGACGGGCTTTGAATGTGTCCTTTGTCTTGCCCTCGATATCTAGAATCGTGCCCACTAATGTGTCAAATACATTTTTCTCAACATGCATCACATCTAGATTGTGCCTCAATTTGAGTTTCGACCAATATGGGACCTCAAAAAACATAGGCTTGTGAGTCCAGTTCATATGTGTAGAAGGTCTGGGCCGACTAACTGTTTTTCCGAACGGAGCAAAATCCAAACGGTTAAGCTGTTCTAAGATCTCATCACCGGACTATTCTCTAGGTCTGAGGCGACGCTCTGTGTTCCCGTCGAACTCTTTATCTTTTTCCCGCCACTCGTGGTCCCATGGCAACCATCTCCGATGACCAAGGTAACAAACTTTTCCCGCGTGCTAACCAGAAGTTACATCTTCCTTGCATACAGGACATGCCATATAACCCTTTGTGCTCTACCCAGAAACCATTGTATACGCTGGAAAATCATTCACAGTCCACATAACTGCTGCCAGCAAAGTGAACATCTTCCCAGTTGATTTATCGTACGTGCGAACACCGTTTGTCCATAAATCCTTCAGCTCATCAACCAGCGGCCTTAAGTAAACATCCATTGACCTCATAGGATCCTCAGTTATCAAAACAGTCATCATCATTTAATCTTCTTTCATACATTTCCAAGGCGGAAAATTATATGGGAATACGAAAATCGGCCAAGTGCTGTGGTGTTCGTTTAGAACCCCATATGGATTGAATCCGTCAGTGGCAAGTCCTAATCTCACATTTCGGGGATCAGCAGCAAACTCGGGGAACATTCGATCGAACTCTTTCCATGCCTCCCCATCTGCAGGATGCCGCATCACATCATCGTCTACCCATTTTTCCTTATGTCATCTCATGTCTATGGCAGTATGCGTCGACATATACAATCGCTGCCACCTAAGTTTTAGGGGCAGATAACGCATGACTTTTTGTGGGATCTTAGTCGTTCTATTCTGAGATGTCATTTTGAACCTCGACTCTTTGCATATAGGGCATGTATCCAACGTTTCATGCTCCTTGTAGAATAACATGCAATTATTTTTGCAAGCATGAATTTTTTCATAACCCAATCCAAGACCATTCAACACCTTCTACGCGTGTTTATGATCTTTCGGCAAACAATTGTCCGTCGAAAGCATTCTCTTGAAAAACCCCAACAAGTAATCGAAACACAGGTTCGACATACGATACTTTATTTTTTCGTGCATTAGCTCTACAATGGCCGTGAGAACAGAAAAGCTCTCGCACCCTGGGTATGACTCTTGGTTGGCATTTTCTAACAGTTTTTCATATTGTTCAAACTCTGCGCTATCTATTGGTGTAGGCACGTCATCTTCCCTTTCATAATTGATGTTGGTCGATGCAAATGGAAAAGCATCCTGTATAATATCCATGACTTGATCATTAGGATCCACAATAGGTTCAACATTGTCCATTCTTGTGGCATTTGAAGACGAAGCATGGTCTAATTGTTCCCCATGAAGGTTTCAAATGCTATATGCCTCAATCATTCCATTCCTTACTAAATGAAATCCAACATTTTCAATTGTCTCCCACAACGTGTTATTACACCTCCTACAAGGACAACGAATTCTAGTTGCACCCGGGTTGTGTCTACGTGCAAACTCAATAAAATCATCGATTCCATCCAAGTATTCATCTGCGCATCTATTCGGGTTATGTATCCACCTTCTGCTCATAATTCCTGAAACCACAATCACAACAACTTCATACGAAGTTATAATGTCACCTTATGCCTCCGGTAAGGACCCTATCCCATTCGGGAATGCATAGTCCTGTCACGTAACCTACGGCTACATCAGATTAGATTTCGACATGGATGAATTTCGACAGCATCTCGATACAGTTCTTGAGGTGGGCATAAGTAGAAATACCTACGTACCACCCGAAGAACGTACTAAGATGCCACCGAAATCTCCACAATTGAAACATAATCCTGTAGCCGTAGATTACGTGACAACACTATGCATTACCAAACTGTCCAAATAGTGGGACAATTCAAGAATTAATTGGACCGCAGTCATGCTTTACGCATCCATGTACGAAATCCAACTAATCTCGAACGGAAAACTAAGTGTTACTAAACATACAAATAAAAGTACGAAGTTAATTTCAATTAACTTCGTACATCACAACACATTGTGCTACGTCACGCACAATTTAACAACATAATATAAATATATCTTCACAAAAAAAATATACACATAACAAACTAACTTTAACATTTTTAATATATAAAACGAATAAAATACCTTCTCAATCGTTCTCCACCAATCGCTAATTACAAATATCCCTAACAAGAACAAAATTAATAGCGTTAGTACGAATTTACATTAATACTTATAAACTAACGACAAAAAATACTTACTCAATGAACGTACTGAATTTCCAGCAGAGGCAGTGGCAGAGAGGTTGAGAGAGAGGCAGAAACAAAAAATTTTTGCATTCTGCCTCTGCAATGGCAGAATTCTGATATGAAGAAGAAGGACTTTGCGCGACGAATCATAAATTTCGTCTCGCAAACTGCCGTTGCGAAAAACCATTTTTCAGTCACACAAAACGATTTTTTTTGTCACGCAAAAACTTGTCGACAAAAAACTTTTGCGCCACGCATGACATTTTCGTCACACAAACTTTCGTCGCAAAAAAACAAAATTCCGTCGCGGAAAAAAAAAATCCCCCCTCAATTATTTTGGCGCCAAAAGAAAAATATCCCTCGTTTTCTTACGCGACGATAAATGGTTTCGTCACGCTAAGTTGTCTTTTGCGACGAAACCTGTCGTCGCACAAGTTTTCGCAGCCAATTAACGGGATCGATCCCTGTTTTTTGTTCACCTTTACGCGATGAAGTGTCCCATCGTCGCGCTAGGTTTTCTTACGCGACGATTCTTCTCACCGCGCAAGTGTTTGGAGCCATCAAAAAACCCGGGTTTTTATTTGCTCACTTTGTGCGACGAAGGTAAATGTCTGTCGCGCTAAGAGGTTTTGCGCTTCGAAAAATTTGGTCGCGCAAGTTTTCAATTTTTTGTGTGACAAAGCCTTTTTTCCGTTCCTGTATTGCATTTTGCGCGACGAACTTGTATTCGTCGAGCAAAATCTTGTCGCGCAAATAGTAAAACGTAGTCGTGGCTGGGCCTATTATGACTATTGAAGATACAAATATGCTGATTAAGGTGCTCTTATCTCTGTAGATTTCCTTCTGCTTGTAGTTGTAGTCGATATGGTGGTGTTTCCCCCCTCCGTGCTTCCATATGTTATAAAAAAGTTTATTATCCTTTAGCTTTTGAGAGTGTCTGTTTATTTTTAGTTAAAAATGGCTCATTTATACCAGCAATAAATTATCCACAACAACAACATCATAATCTTTTTGCTCTGCCATCACAAAGTTCAAATCTCAATCCCCACCAGCAAGACAAAATAGGCTATGCATTTGTCTTTATTTGGAAATGGTTGATGCCATCACTATCATATGATATTTTGCAATACCATTTAAGCTTTAGTTCAGTGAAATTTTATATAGGTTTTGCATTGTAGTTTTGAAAACTGCATTGCAGTTTTGGTAATTACAATTGGAGTTCTGGGTTAATAATGGGTTTGTTGTTTAACACTTTTGTCAATTTTTGGGTTTTGGGTGATAAAACTGTGAAGGATTTTTATTGGGATTTTTGTATTTGGAGCTTAATAAGCTGTTGTTTAGCATATTGTTAAGCATGTTGTGTTTGATCTGGGTTTTGTCTTATTTCAAAACAAGTGTCTGATATATATATGTTATGAATATTCTATGTGATTCTTGCTATTATTATTGAAATTTTCATAATCTCGTATGTGTTCACATCTGTATCTTGTATGCAAGTTGCCAAAGACCCATCTGGGAAAGAGATCCATGCACTCGAACAACATATAAAGAACTTGCTAAATCCATCAACTCCTCTATTTTTCAACACTCTTTATGATCCATACAGAGAAGACATAGACTTATTCCATGGATATCCTTTTAGTTTCCGTGGGGTTGTACCTACAACTGTTTCTCTTGACCTGTGGCTCAACATCCCTGACTATGATGCTCTACCCAGCTTGCCAATCCTCTAGAAAGGAACACTAGGTATAAAATAGTGATCCCAAATTACACAAATTACTGATTGTATGCTTCTTTTTTCCTTTTCTTTTCCTTTTCAACTAGACCTAATTACTACTAAAAAGCCATTTTTTACATAATTGCCTGTTCACTTCTGCTTGAATTTTTTCAGGTTTGTTGATGTAGTTCTGACCATACATGGGGAACTCTATTTCCTATGTATGGTATGAACTTGGCATTCAACCGTGAACTGATTGGACCAGCAACGTACTTTGGACTCATGGGTATTGGTGAGCCAATTGGAAGATATGGTGATATGTGGGCTGGCTAGTGCATGAAGGTAATTTGAATTGCTTCATTTTTATTCCTTGTTTATGTCTACTGAGAGCTTGCTATTCTGTATGAAATAAATGACTCTTCCATGGTATAAGCTCACTTACTATGCATTTGTCTTGATTTGGAAATGGTTGGTGCCGTCACTGTTATATGATATTTTACAATACCATTTAAGCTTTAATTCAGTGAAATTTTACACAGGTTCAACATTTTAGTTTTGCACAAACTACATTGCAGTTTCAGAAACTGCATTGCAGTTTTGGTAATTACAATTGGATTTTTGCTCTTTCTTTGGCCTTCAACCTCACCAATTTGAAGAGTAGAGGCTACCAATTTTAAAACTAAAGCTCCCTAAAAATAATATAAATATCGGTACATTATTTACAAAAAAAAAGTCAGTTATTTTCGTAATTGACATTTCTGTACATTTTTCATACATTAAAATTAGGTACATAATTATAAAAATATAGATATATTATTTACAAAATAAAATATAGGTACTATTTATAATATAAAAATTTTTATTTTTATTTTCAAGAAAATAGGTACGTTGTATAATTGAAATTTCTGCACATTTTTCATAAATTAAAAATGGGTACATTATTTAGAAGGGGGAAAAAAAAAGGTTCATTACAATAGGTACATTATTAGAGAAAAAAATAGGTACATTATTTAGAGAAAAAAAATAGGTTCATTTAAAACAAAATTTCATAAAACAAACAATAAATAGATTATCAAATTATTTTTCACACATCAAGTAATAGGTACATTATTTGGAGAAAAAAATAGATACAAAATTTAGAGATAAAAATAGGTTCATTATACTAGGCAAATTATTAGAGAAAAAAAAGGGTTCATTATTTGAAAAGAGAAATAGGTTCATTATACTAGGTAAATGATTAGAGAAGAAAAAATAGATAGATTATTTGGAGAGAAAAAATAGGTTCATTTAGAAAAATAGGTACATTGTTTTACTAGGTACATTATTAGAGAAAAAGAAAGAGTAATGCTACTCTTACCATGTTTGTATACCACATTCCCATACCATCTTATGTGGTAGATGAGATGGACAACCACATCAATTAAATTAATCTAAGGGTAGTGCTGCTGCTACCATATTTTTTATACCACAATTGTATACCATCTTATGTGACAGTTGATGTGGACATCCACCCACATCATCTAAGGTGATTCGAATTATTATTTCTTTTTATTATTTTTAATTAACAAAAAATTAAAAAACAAAAACAAAAACTATCGAGAAATTACCCTAGGGTTTGATGCTTGCCTCTCCACAGCCGCTCCAGCTACACTCCACTCCCTTCCTCTTTGGCACACAAACAACAATCCAGATCTCTCAATATATTGATATAAACTAAAAGAAATCTAAATAAATTTTATTAATCTATTGTTATGAACCAAAGTAAAGTGGACAACTCCTAAGAAGTGTCAAGGGGCTCCATTCAAAATAATGACCCTACCTTGAATTAAGAAAATTACTTTATATTGTTTCCATATGAATTCTTGAACTTCTCTAGTTCAGATCTTCTCTTCCCTCTATTCTAGATGTGAAAATTTCCTCCGATGGAAGGGTTGGTGGGAGAGAGAGGGTAAGTAAGAAGAGGTAATAAGTTTTAAGTAACACAATTACATTTGGAAAATTAAAAAGAAATTTTAATATATTTGGCTATTTAATTGACATGGCAATAACACCTAAGCTGACACATAATGTGGTATAAAAATGTGGTACAAGTAGCATTATTCTTAATTTAACATTTTATTTTATTTTATAATTTATTGACACGTTTTAATTGATGTGGTTGTCCACTTTATCTGCCACATAAGATGGTATGAGAATGTTATATACAAATGTAGTAGCATTATTTGGAGAGATAAAATAGGTTCATTTAAAAAAAATTGTTTTACATAAAACAAACAATAAAAAGATGATAAAATTATTTTTCATAAAACAAGTAATAGGTACTTTATTTAGAGAAAAAAAAAGGTACATTACTTAGAGTAAAAAAAAAAAAAGGTACATTATTTAGAGAAAAAATAGGTTCATTTAAAAAAATATTTTTCATAAAACAAAAAATATATAGATTATCAAATTATTTTTCAACATAATCAGAATGTACACTATTATTCATTAAATTATAATAAAATAGATTATTAGTAGTATAATTCATAAAAGGAAAATAGCATAATTTTTTTATTAAATAAACCAAGCGTTAATCACTCATAGATTACTAATACGTTAATGTTGAATTTAATATTTAATTTCAAATAAGTTTCTAAATTAATTCCTACATCCATTACAACAATTTGGAGATCTTTCCAAATTTAACGTGTGTCATTAGTTACGTCCCCCCCTCCCAATTAACACGTTAATTTGTAAATAGGGGTAGTTTTGGAATCCGAAAAATATAATAAATCAGATTTTAAGCTAGATTAGGTAATTTGCTTACTTGGATCCTAATCATCGGATTTTATTTGAAAAAATTGAGAATTTTAAATAAATAAATAAAAGGCTGTAAGTGATTAAAAATGAATTTTATGGGTCGAATCTCAATTTATTACTATTGTATTAAAAGACTAGTATCCTACTCAATAATATTCACCAATTCATTCACAGACTATTGAGTCTTTTGCATGGTACCAGAGCGATAGGGCTCTTGATAACCACCATTCTTGCCACTAAACCCTAGTCGTCATCCTTCCTTTTGATAACATCCATGGGGGAGGAAAACACCAAGAATCCCTCTGTCAAACCTGAGGCAACGACCAAATATGAGGATCCCAGCCATCCTATTTATCTCCACTATTCCGATCAACCTGGAGCTGTTATTGTCTCCCAACAACTCAATAAATAAAAAAAATACACTTGGAGCCGCACTATGTCCATGGCCCTCAATGCTAAAAACAAAGAGGGCTTCATCGATGGAACCATCACAAGGCCACTCAACGCCTCCCCCACAAAACACCAACAATGAAACTGCTGCAACAAGTCTTGGCTTCTCAACTCAGATGAAATTGGTGCTTACATTGATGTTGCTTGTGAAATTTGGAATGACCTGAAGGAACACTTTTTCACAAGAACAATGTTCACCTCTTCCACATTGAGCAATAGATACATGGTTGTGTCCAAGGAAGTATGAACATTGGTGCTTATTAAAGGCCTCTGGGATGAGCGAGATGCACTATGTTCTATTCTGTTGTGAAATTATTGCAAGCGCACAATTCGTACAAGTGATATATAAATAAGTAGAGTGTCGGTCCCACAGTGACTGTAATTTCCTATTAACTACCAATTATGATTAATTTAGAATTTATTTGAACAGTTAATCAAGAAGATTGATTGATTTAAGTAAGCTAAAATAATTATGAAAAATAGCGATTTAATTAATGTTGGAAAATCAAGATGATGAGACACTAGCGCATCCGATTTCACCGTAACCAATTCCATTTAATTCTTATAGCCAATTAACCCTAATTACTACCCATGTTGACAATTGGTTTCTCCTAATTCATTCGATATCCCCTCTCGGGCTCAACCACAAGTATTCTTAATTAACAACCCATTCTCTCTCGAGCAGCGGATTTAGAAAATCAAGAACCACTACTACATTTTAGTATTTGCGTGACGAATCCAATTTCGTCGCGCAGACTAACATATAGTCGCACGAATGCAAGCGCGACATAAAAATCGTCGCGCGTTATCTGTTGCGCAAAGATCGTGAAGAAATACTTTGCGCGACCGATTCTACCACTCGTCGCGCAATTTTGAGCGACGGTTATCCTTCGTTACACAAAAGGTTCAGAGACGACGAAAACGTTCGTCGCACAAAATTACGCGCGACGAAAGTAGATTCGTCGCCACAACAATGCATGGCGAATAATTTTCATCGCGCAATACGTCTCATAGACATTTGCGGCACCAAGAGTTCATCGTCGCGCAATTCGGGTAACCTTTTGCGCGACGGCAAATTTCGTCGCGCGATACATGCCCAAAAAATTTGCGCGACGCAATACTGTTGTCGCGGAAATCCATTTTAGCGACGAAAACGTCCGTCGCGCAAAAATAATTATATGTATTTAAAAAAATGAAACATTATTTTTTCGGAATATATAAATTTGCGCGACGACAAAGCTTTCGTCGCGCAAAATTAATATATACATTTATTATATAATTATAATATTACTTTTGTTTTATTTTATAAAAAAATAAATTTGGTTTTTTTTTTTGGGTAATAAAATGAAATTCCAATAATAAAAAAAATTGAAGTCAATAACAAATTTATTATATAAAATAAATGTATGCTACAAGAGAAAGATTTAAAAAATAATTACGAAAATAAAAAAACTAATCGAATAATGTTCCAAAATCTACATTATCATCTGGCACATGCGGTGCAGAGGTCTGGGGGTCTACAGGGGCCGGCGTTTGGTGGGGATGCTCGGGATGGACGGGCTCGGAGGTCGGCGCATCAAAATGCGGGACTGGAATGTCGGACTGTGCGAGGGACTGCAGAATGATCGACATCTGACTCTGAAGAGTGGCCACCTGTGCTGTCAAAGCAGTGACTTGACTGTTTGACTGCGCTGATGAACGGGGTCTGGGTTCCCTCCGCCTGGCATTCCCCATCCCTTAACAATATGTCCCCGGTCTCCTCCCTAGAGTCTGATCCAATGTCTCCGTCAAGATCTGAAACTCAGCATCCTGTGGAGGATCCACAGACTCGATCGGAGTATCAGGAGGAAGTTGGGAGGCGGACTCCTGAAGAACCAACTGGCTCCTCTCCACCATCGTCGTCTGTTTAGCATAACATAAAATATAAATTCAAACCTTCATATAATAACCTTTAAAGTTGAATGCGTAACATAAGAATTAAAATTAAATAATACTTACATGAAGGGACTCGGCCAACTCATTCCCAGGTCGAACATAAACGTCGCCAAAGACATCGATCTCTGGGAATTTGGACCCCCCCAAATTGAACAAAAGAAGAAAAATATTAGTACGAAAACATAAATTAAAGAATAATGAAAAAGTAAAAATTAAATAAAAATTATTTTATTATTACCTGACGTCGTGCATCCATCTTATACGAGAAGGGCCTGGAACTCGAATGATGGAGAAGAGTCTTCTTCTTCCTATTGCCCTTATTGATTTTGGCTTTATTATGTTATACAAAAAATAAAACGTATTAGTTGAAATTGAAATTAAATATAAAAAATTAAAAAAACATTAGTAAGAAAATAAAATTAAATATAAAAAATTACCACAAAAGCGGGCGCCTGAAAATGAGCGCAGAGCCACGCCCAACTATCCTCCAGGGCCTCAAGCTCTTTCGGGCAACCCTCTTGAAGAGCGACTTGCGGATCAACAAACGCCTCAAAATGGTGGTGCAAGTCGCTCTTCCACTGTTTGTACCTCTCAGAGAAGAGTCTGTTGACGTACGCCAACGACTCTTCGTCAAGGTCCTCCAAGTTGTAGTTCGTCTGCAATAAATTAATTACATACATTTAAATAATATAAATATAACGTTTGAAAGAAAAAGAATGAAAAGGCCTACATACCGACAACTGGCCGCGAACCTCAGTCTTGGTCTCGTCAGGCATCACCTTCCAAGACTTCCATTGCATCGGGCAATAGCTCCGAATCACATAACCAATGTCGTGGGCCAAGGAGCTATGCAACTCCACCGTCGGTGTAGCCCGATGTCGCTCGTCGTATCCGATGTTGATACGACTGTTGGTCACCCAGGTGACCTTCGCCGTCTTCAACTGCCGACACGGCCCTCGAGTGTTCTTCTTGGCTGCAAAGAAAGATGACATGAATGTTAAATAAATAACAAATTTAACAATAAAATACACACACACAAAAACAAAAACAAAAACAAGAAATAAAAAAGAAAATTAACTGGAGAAAAAGGAAAGCTATACCTGGCTGTGACCCCGACGCATTAGTGGATGTGGTGTCGGTGGTGCTGGCGGGCCGATGACGCCGCCTGGCGCTAACAGGCTACACCACTGATGACGCTGATGAGGCAGGCGCCTGGGACCCCGCAGGTCCAACTGCCAAGTGGTCCATCAATACTGGCGCAGTGGCAGCAGATGCTGGAGCAGTGGCAGCAGATGTCGGCTGAGTCGAGGGCTCAGAACTCTGCGTGGTCGTAACCGCCCTACGACGTCTAATCAGGTCTGACATCTGCACAATTTCATTAATACACATACAAATTAATAAAATATACGAATATTTTAAAACATATACAATTTTATTCAGATTATTGACCTAGGGTTTGCCAGTTCGGAGTATTCGGGACTCCGATCCACGATCCGTCGAATCCTAGACGATCCAAGAAATACAAGGTACACCATACGTGAGTTTGAGTTCGACCCAACGGTCTGAACATAACAACCCAGGAAATCGCACAATAGGCAAAATCCGTTCGAGACGCAAACGGTAACCAAATTCCAATCCGAAAACACCTACGCGCTCGTGACAACTACAGGATTGCACTGGGACCTAATTCAGGTGGCTACAGTAACCCACGCGAAGCCCCACGCGCCGACAGCGCGGGTGTCCAAAGCGATACCAATCGCCGGAAAATTCTAAAAACTAAGGGCCAAGGTTCCTACCCTAGGTTCAAAACATCAATTGGAGCCACTTTTGTTCTCGGACATAACCCGAAAAATGGCCGGAAGTGGCCGGAATTGAAAATCAAAAACCGACCGAAACTTAGGGTTTCAAATTCACTGCCCTATTGCAACAATTTCAGAAATCCTACCCAACCATCAGCTAAAGCATCAAAAATAGGACAGAAACCATACCTCAGGTGTCGGAATTGGTCGCCGGAGGAGAGAGATCGACGGCGGCGCAGATTCGATGAAAACCGAAGAAATTGCGGCGGCTGGCTCGACGATGAGGGCGGGGGAGCTCCGGGGTACCACCGTTGTGGCGGGGCGGACCAAATGCACCGGGGTAGGAGGCGGAGCTGACGGCGGAGAGAGAGACGAAGAGGTTTACAGTTTCTGAAATCTGGGGAAGAATGAGGCCATCGCGTGGTTTCTGAAATTTTCTTCGTTTTTGCGCGACGAAGGTAAGAAAACGTCGCGCAAGAAATTTTAAATGACTATTGCGCGACGAAACAGTATGTGTTCCGTCGCGCAATGTCGTAATCAGCCAAAATTTGGTAAAAGGGTGGTTTTTGCGCGACGCACAACGCAGCTTGTCGTCGCGCAATGTTGGCAGTCCGCCAAAATTTGGGGTTTAGGGTTTAGCGGGCGAGATTGAAATCTTGCACGACGCACAACGCAGCCTGTCGCCGCGCAATGTTGGCAGTCCGTCAAAATTTGGGATTTAGGGTTTAGCGGGCGAGATTGAGATCTTACGTGACGCATAACGCATCATGTCGTCGCGCAATGTTGGCAGTCCGCCAAAATTTGGGACCTAGGGTTTAGCGGGCGAGAACTTGCGCGACGTATACGTGGACCGTCGCACAAAAACTCGCAAAATTTTTTGACTAAGTGTCCAAGGAGGAAGAGTGTGGAAGGTGAAAGTTCTGGCTGATATCGCGCGACGAACAGCATTGGTTTCGTCACGCAAGACTGTTCCATGCAGGCTATGTGCGACCAATTATACTTTGTCGCGCACTGTTGTAATAACGGCAACATTTTTGGTTTTATTGTGGAGAGATTGCGCGACGAATATGATAAACGTCGCGCAAGTCAGCTTTTTGTAAACGCGAAAATATTTGTGACCAAGTGTTGAAGGAGGAAGCGCGACGACGAGTCGTTTATTTGTCGCGCAAGACCGTTGTATGGAGGCTTTGTGCGACCAAAGAGAGTTATTCGTCGCACAAACCCTAAACCCTAAACCGCAGAAACCCTAAACCCGGAACTAGTTTTCATGATCCAACCGGCAAACTTATTTTTTTATACTTCGAGATCGTATATGCCGAAAATCGAAAAAAAAAAACATTAAGAGATCAAGTAACAGGACGAAACTTGTCGACGGTTCTAAATAAAAAGTCATGATTTAACGGTTATTTTTGCTCTGATTTGTGTGATTTTTTACAGCTACATTTCTTTACCCTATATGAATACAATTACTGAATTTGATCTTCAATTTCAGATGTTTACACTAGGGTGATACGACATAATGTTATGTTATATTTAACGAAAGTATAAGTAAACTATTCATTGTTGGTGAATATATGGTTTTGATGGCAAACGCATTCTATGAAAATAGTTTCAGCAATCCAGCCGTCAAACTTGTTTATTTGTACTTCGAGATCTTAGACCCCAAAAAGCGAAAAAATCAAACATTCAGAGATCAAGTAACGGGACAAAACTTTTGAACGGTTATAAGTGAAAACTCATGATTTAACGGTTATTATAACTCCGATTTTGATGAATTTTTACAGCTACACTCCATGACCCTATATGAATACAATGAACTAACTCGATCGTCAATTTCAAATATATATGTGCATATATAATATATATTATAAAATAATATATATTTGCGCGACGAACATATGTTTATCGTCGCGCAAACTTTCATCGCTTGACGGACGACACGTTGTCACGCAATTTTTTAACTTCACGCGACTAGTGTATTTTGGGTCGCGCAAACTTTGCACGACGAGGTTTACTTCATCGCGCAAACATGGCAAGACGGGGTTTACTTCGTCGCGCAAGGGTTTTCAGTTTTGAAAAATGTTTGTTGTCAATAATTTTCAAACTTTGTATAAAAATGTTTGGATATATTTATTTATCAATGTTTTATAACAAATTTTGTATCATTTTCATTTTGTAAATGTGTTTTGTCAAAAAAAAATTAAAATTTATTATTAAAAGGATTTCGATATATTGATTTACCAATGTTTTATAACTAAATTTATTTGAATAATGTTTCAGTTGTCCACATATATAAGGTTTGGATATAACAACTACATATATTCAAACATTTGTATTACACAAAGTCTGTACACTAACATAATAAAATTACAAAAAATTTAATTATTCATCATCTGAACTATAATAACTTTCGTTATCGTCGCTATCATCACTTTCAGTCTCCCAATCCTCCTCCTCCTCCTCTACTATAACTACATCATCTTCGCTGCTCGGGCCCACTGCAACATCGAATCTTGGAAGATCCCCGAGGTCAATTGTAATTGACTGAATCGGTATTTCGATTGAAGACACTCCTTGTATTTGAAAAGGTTCTTGTATAACATGTGTATCTCGAAGTGTTTCCGCATCATTTTCCATTGATAATTCTAAACGTTGGTCAGCCACATTGTCGACGTCGTTGTCAGTTAGGTCTAGTTCTGGTATAGCATACACGTTCCTATGATCCATCTTCTGAACAACTTTCCAATTGCTCCCGGCTTGAGGGTCATCTAGATACACAATTTGTGTTGCCATGTTCGCCAAAATGTAAGGGTTGTCATCATACCAAGTTCTGTTAATGTTCACAGATAGTAAGCCATGGTTGATTTTAACCCTTCCCGGCCTATTTGGGTTGCTATCAAACCATCGACACTTAAAGATGATCACTTGGTATCGATATTTGTAAAGCAATTGAACGACATTTGTGAGTTTGCCATAGAAATCAATGTTCGTACTTTCGCCTCCACCTGGGACATGGACACCGCGGTTTTGCGTACACAACTTGTCATCTCGTGCAACCCCCAAAAATTTAACGCCGTTAATATAACAACCCGAAAACAATTCAGCGCGAATCGGGCCGAAGGCCAAGTTATATAACTCATCATTGTAAGTGGGGGAATTTCATGATTTCAACTTATTCACCTAATATAATAGAAAACCATTCACATGTTAGTCTGATAAAATTAAATACTACAATTTATATTTGTGAAATACAAAACACTTATAACTTACAGATTCCAAAAACCATTGTGGAAACAATTCACGCTGTTTCTGGGTAACTAAATGTGATGGATGTTCTCGCTTCATCATCTCTTCATGCTCATCTAAGTATGCCATTATCTCATCACAATTGTTCAATACGAACCAATGCGCTACTTCCATGTCATTTCTAGAAAATGACTCCCCTCGTCCAGGATCTCCAAAGGGCCATGCGCTTTGGGCAAAAACAGAAAGTTTTTCCTCTCTCATACCTCCGTCGTTATTACGCTGAGGACGATTGAAAGCCGTCTCCACATCTTTTAAATACATTCCACAGAAAGTAAGCGACTCATATTGAACCCAAGCCTCTATAATTGATCCTTCGGGCTTCGCCCTGTTGCGTACACTTTTTTTCAGCTCTCTGAGAAGCCTGTCAAAATAAAACGATATGATACAAATTAGCAAGCCTGTGATAATGATGCATACACAAACGAAAAGGATTATATATCTTTCTATTGGATACATCCAGCGATAGTTGATAGGACCAGCAAGCAATGCCTCTTCTGGCAAGTGAACCATCACGTGCATCATACTTGTGAAGAAAGCTGGAGGAAATATCATCTCAAACTTGCATAGGACTTGGACAATGTCATGGCGCAACTGCAATATGTCTGTCTTTCGCAATGTTTTTGCCGTCAGTTGGGAAAAAAATCTGGACAACAACATGATTGGCTTCACAACATCTTCCGGAAATAGATGTCGAATACCCACAGGAAGTAGGCGTTGCATAAACACATGGTAGTCATGGCTCTTAAGTATAGTAAATTTACCCCCGTCAACATTCACGCAACGTGTGATATTAGAAGCATACCCATCAGGAAACTTTACAGACGATACAAACTTTAGAAACTCTTTTTTGTCATTCAGTTTCATAGAAAAGAATGCAAGATCCCTTCTTGCTTTATCACTGTCCCTGTTCATCCATGATCCCCTTCGTATGCCCATTCTTTCCAAATCAAGACGGGCTTTGATTGTATCCTTTGTCTTGCCCTCGATATCTAGAATGGTGCCCACCAATGTGCCAAATACAATTTTCTCAACATGCATCACATCTAGATTGTGCCTCAATTTGAGTTTTGACCAATATGGGAGCTCAAAAAGCATAGGCTTGTGAGTCCAGTTCATATGTGTCGAAGGTCTGGTCCGGCTAACTGTTTTTTCGAACGGAGCAAAATCCAAATGGTTAAGCTGTTCCAAGATCTCATCACCGGACCATTCTCAAGGTCTGAGGCGACGCTCTGTGTTCCCGTCGAACTCTTTATCTTTTTCCCGCCACTCGTGGTCCCATGGCAACCATCTCCGATGACCAAGGTAACAAACTTTTCCCGCGTGCCAACCAGAAGTTACATCTTCCTTGCATACAGGACATGCCATATAACCTTTTGTGCTTCACCCAGAAACCATTGCATATGCTGGAAAATCATTCACAGTCCACATAACTGCTGCCCGCAAGTGAACATCTTCCCAGTTGATTTATCGTACGTGCGAACACCGTTTGTCCATAAATCCTTCAGCTCATCAACCAGCGGCCTTAAGTAAACATCGATTGACCTCCCAGGATCCTCAGTTATCAAAACAGTCATCATCATGTATTCTTTTTTCATGCATTTCCAAGGCGGCAAATTATATGGGAATACGAAAATCGGCCAAGTGCTGTGGTGTTGGTTTAGAACCCCATACGGATTGAATCCGTCAGTGGCAAGTCCTAATCTCACATTTCGGGGATCATCAGCAAACTCGGGGAACGTTCGATCGAACTCTTTCCATGCCTCCCCATCTGCAGGATGCCGCATTACATCATCGTCTATCCGTTTTTCCTTATGCCATCTCATGTCTGTTGCAGTGTGCGTCGACATATACAATCGCTGCAACTTAGGTTTCAGGGGCAGATAACGCATGAATTTTTGTGGGATCTTAGTCGTTCTATTCTGAGATGTCATTTTGAACCTCGACTCATTGCATATAAGGCATGTATCCAACGTTTCGTGCTCCTTGTAGAATAACATGCAATTATTTTTGCAGGCATGAATTTTTTCATAACCCAATCCAAGACCATTCAACACCTTCTGCGCGTGTTTGTGATCTTTCAGCAAACAATTGTCCATCGGAAGCATTCTCTTGAAAACCCCCAAAAAGTAATCGAAACACAGGTTCGACATACGATACTTTATTTTTCCGTGCATTAGCTCTACAATGGCCGTGAGAACGGAAAAGCTCTCGCACCCCGAGTATAACTCTTGGTTTGCATTTTTTAACAGTTTTTCATATTGTTCAAACTTCACGCTGTCTATTGGTGTTGGCACGTCATCTTCCCTTTCGTGATTGATGTTGGTCGATGCAAATGGAAAAACATCCTCTATAATATCCATGACTTGATCATTAGGATCCACAATAGGTTCAACACTGTCCATTCTTGTGGCATTTGAAGACGAAGCATGGTCTAATTGTTCCCCATGAAGGTTCCAAATGCTATATCTCTCAATCATTCCATTCCTTACTAAATGAAATCCAACATTTTCAATTGTCTCCCACAACGTGTTATTACACCTCTTACAAGGACATCGGATTCTAGTTGCACCCGGGTTGTGTCTACGTGCAAACTCAATAAAATCCTCGATTCCATCCAAGTATTCGTCTGAGCATCTATTCGGGTTCTGTATCCACCTTCTGCTCATAATTCCTGAAACCATAATCACAACAAAACAATCACAACAACTTCATACGAAGTTATAATGTCACCTTATGCCTCCGGTAAGGGCCCTATCCCATTCGGGAATGCATAGTTCTGTCACGTAACCTACGGCTACATCAGATTAGATTTCGACATGGATGAATTTCGGCAGCATCTCGATACAGTTTTTGAGGTGGGCATAGGTATTAATACCTACGTACCACATGAAGAACGTACCGAGATGACATCGAAATCTCCACAATCGAAACCTAATCCTATAGCCGTGGATTACGTGACCACACTATGCATTACCAAACTGTCCAAATAGTGGGACAATTCAAGAATTAATTGGACCGCAGTCATGCTTTACGCATCCATGTACGAAATCCAACTAATCTCGAACGGGAAGCTAAATGTTACTAAACATACAAATAAAAGTACGAAGTTAATTTCAATTAACTTCGTACATCACAACACATTGTGCTACATCACACACAATTTAACAACATAATATAAATATAACTTCAAAAAAAAAATGTACACATAACAAACTAACTTTAATATTTTTAATATATAAAACGAATAAAATACCGTGTCAATCGTTCTCCACCAATCGCTAATTACAAATATCCCTAACGAGAACAAAATTAATAGCGTTAGTACGAATTTACATTAATACTTATAAAGTAATGACAACAAATACTTACCTGATGAACGTACTGAATTTCCAGCAGAGACAGCAGCAGAGAGGTTGAGAGAGAGGGAGAAAGGAAATTTTTTTCCTTTCTGCCTCTGCAATGGCAGAGTACTGATATGAAGAAGAAGGACTTTGCGCGACGAATAATACAATTCGTTCCAAAAAATACCGTCGCCAAAAACCTTTTTTTCGTCGCACAAAACGAGTTTTTTCCGTCGCGTAAAAGCTTGTCGACAAAAAACTTTTGCGCGACGTAAGATGTCTGCGTCGCACAAGATTCCGTCGCGCAAATTCTTGTCCTCGTTGCCCAAAAACAAAATTCCGTCGCGTAACAATTATTCTTCGTCGCGCAAGAATGTACCGACATCTGCTTTATGTAACGAAACATATGTCGTCGTGCAAAATAAAATATCCCCCCTCAATTATTTTGGTGCCAAATTATAAATATCCTTTGTTTTCTTACGCGACGATAAATGGTTTCGTCGCGCTAAGTTGTCTTTTGCGACGAAACCTGTCGTCGCAAGAGTTTTCGCAGCCAAATCACCTCGCTTTTACGCGACGAAGTATACCATCGTCGCGCTATGTTTTCTTACGCGACGATTGCTCTCGCCGCGCAAGTATTTGGCACCAACAGAATACCCGGGTTTTTTTTCCCCCCCTTTGCGCGACGAAGTTGTTTTTATGTCGCGCTAAGATGTTTTGCGCTTCGAAAACTTTGGTCGCGCAAGTTTTAAATTTTTTGCGCGACGATGGATTTTTTGCGTCGCTTTATTGCGTTTTGCGCGACAAACATGTATTCGTCGCGCAAACGTTTGTCGCACAAATAGTAAAACGTAGTAGTGAACCCATTAAGTTCTATGAGAACCTGCAAGAAAATTGCATGAGTCATGTTAGTCCCTCTCGGGCAGTGGCGGACCCATAAATTTTTTTAGCGGAGGTGAAAAATTGATTAAGTATGAAAAATGATTTTTCGGAATAATCATTTTCTCAAGATAATTTTTGGTTGCTTTTATTCCTTACCCATCAAATAAGAAAACTTGATTTGATGGGATTTTAGTATGAAGTATATATTGACTTAATGAGCTATCATTTTTAGCCTAAATCGTATTTTGCACTAAAAATGATTTTTCATATTTTGATTTGGTAGGAATTTGATTTTCTAGTATTTTTATTTGAATCCAAATGGGGGATACTTCCTCATTTACATTGTAAACTTAAGTAAATGGAGTAATATAAAAATAAATTAAAGTAAAAAGACAAAGACATTCTCCACAGCAACACAGCGACATCAAATTCTTGGCTCTCTCTCCGATATATTTGTGGTGTATGAAAGTTGTATATAGGAAGATGATAGAAAATATCATCCTCTGAAGAGATCCTTAGGGTGACCTTATATAGTGTAACATAACTAAACCCTACTCTAAAAAGTTCTAGAAAAACACTCCTAAAGCAAAACAAAATCTCAAACAATTAAGGAAACAAACTAGGAAAGAATCCTTTTTTGACTAGGAAACACGTCAGCCAAGTTACATGCACGTTTTGGGGTCGTTCCACTTCCTAGAAAATTCTGAAAAAATATGAAAAACGTAGCTTTATCTCTAAGCTTTCCAAGCATATATACATGCCACTAGAAAAAATTGGAAACTACTCAAATCTTCAATCTTCCACAGCAGTGCAGTTCTAACGGGATTTCAACTTAGGCTGTCTTGACTTGCAGGTCTGGAGCATTTGGCTCAGTAGAAAATTATGAAACTTTGATACAATGATCTTCAATGTCTTAACTTTCTTCTACAATTGGCCTTGCACTAAAATTCATTCGAAAAGTCGACTTTCAGTTGAAATCCTTCCAAGAGCGCAGAATAGCTGAAAATAAGGAAAGTAAAGTAATAATCCTCTTTTTAATTAACTTTCCCTACAAAACCTATATATAAAAGGTATAAAAATATAGGAAATAATACACTTATCAAACTACCTCAAACCTATCTTTTGCTAATCCTCGAGCAAAATTAGAAATTAAAACAAACACAAAACAAAAACTAACTAAACCACTTTCGCAGGTAAACTCGATGGTACTTAGCATGTGCCACAAGCCGTTAAACCTCTAGGTGTCCCTAGTAGGAGTTGTGTCTCCTGAGGGTTTACCAATCACGATACCCACAAACGTTAACTGCAAAACAAAGTCGTTAAAGACACCACTTTAACAGGCTAATAAAAATCAATGCATGCCAATCACATTTGCATCACTAAAGATATGCCACTCTGAGTAAATTGCATCATAGTGTACGTGTAATACCAAAACTCATAACATCAATGCTTAAAGACAACCACACTCGAACGCCATGGAATTATTTCGCCTTGACTCTAATCCTCATCGGATATCACTCTCTCTCTCTCTATATATATATATATTCTCTCAAAATCCTAGGCTTACACTCAAATGTCACATATGTGTATGAAGTTATGTAATGGAAATCAAATATTAACACATATGCTTAGCTTGAAGAATGTCAATTTCTGAAAATAATGTCTCATGAAAAGGATCGAATACTAAGAACTAGAGTAAATACCTCACCTCCAAGTAAGATTTCCCAAAAGATTAGTTAGGTCTTTCACTTTGGTTGTAATGAAAAGCCAGGTTCAGGTTAAGAAAGAAAGGAAAGGAATAACAAAAACTTGGAACATACCAAAGTATTATTCATGATCACATACACGGACAGCTCTTTTTGAACTTTTTGTAATACTCAGCGTCCAGGGATTATGCATGTTTCCTACTCCATTTGGAGTGATTTTGAACTTTTATTCTTTTGAATTGCAAAATACTTTTTTTTTTTGCTGCAATTTTGCACAAATACCTCGGTACACGCCAATTCTTTGTAATAGAGCTCAACCTTCTTATTTTCATCACTTTGGCATATCCTAAGCTATAAGGTATGGCTTAGAAACGGGCTATATAGGTCAAAAGATAATAAGGGTAATGAAAGAAAGGCTAAGTATTTGGTTACAAAGGGGTTAACGATGCATACAAAAGGGTTGGGTGAAAGGTCTTTTTGAAGGTGAAAACATGCATAGCCTAACATCATCTCTCATGGTACATCCAACTTGGAAGTGACGTACCTACAAAAATGAGAAAATTCTTTAGTCTCCAATACAAACCTAATGAGAGCAATCTAATTAAGAATAAAATCAAAGAGTGTTTATAGAATAGAAACAATAAAAACCCTCTCAAAGAATGGCTTTTGGTTCAATTATCTCACAAAGGTAGTCTCCACTAATATTTCACAGTTATTCGAGTATAGCAACTTTGTCCACCAAAACATTACGAGTATGGTATTGTGAAGTGCAAAGATTATAATCCAATAACCCTTCATGGCAACGCGTTAGTATAGCATTCATGATCAAAACATGGCATATACATCTCTATTAGCAAGAAAAAGTAATAGCTTTAACTAGAATTTACATTTCGGAAAAAACTGCTTCTTTTCAATTTCGACCTCAGATCAGTTTTCAACAATTATCTCTTAAAGTACTGCATGGATTTTGACAAGCCTTATATTCTCAGAAAATAGACAAAGAAACGCACAACTTTTATTTAGACCAAATACCAGAAAACAAACTAGAACAGCATGAAAACTGACGTTAAAAACAGAACACAGTACAGAATCGCAGAAAACACTACTATAAAAAGTGAAAAAGACGACCAGAAAACAACGACGGTCTAAGTGAAAACCGTCGTGGTTTTTAAAAAGACGACGGTTCTAAAAACACCGTCGTGTAATACAACCTTAGACAACTAAAAAATGGAGATTCAAATGGCTGTTCAAAAACAACGACGTTCCTAATTAAACAACCGACGTCTATTTGAAACAGATTTCCGCAGTGTAAAATCAATGCCAACAAAGAACGGCAGAAGTTATGAATCGATCGATGTAGAAAGTAAAGACGACGATTTCAATAAAAACCGCCGTTTTTACTCATAAAATAACACGACGAGGTTTTCGTATAAGACGCCGTATAATTACAAACAAATCCACGGCTTTAAAATACAAAATATTGCCATATTAAATTAATGTACAACGACGGAAAATATAAATATATCGACGTCATTCTCGTATAGTTCTACGACGTTATCTTTAAATCGTACAATAAAATTTAACGTCGTATTTATTCATTTTATACGTCGTACCTTTAATTTAAACCGTCGTCTTAATAAGAATTTTTGTTAACAATTTTTTTCTTTGATTTTCTTATCCTACGTCGGTAGATCTACTTAATGACAAGAATTAAAATAACCACGACGGTTTACATAGAAAACCGCCGACATAATCAGATTTGTCTGAGATCCTAAGGGTTACGAAATCTTACCAGATGGAACTCTGTTCCACATCATAATCTTAACAGATGACACAGATTTGCAATCAGAGAGACAATTTTTTGGAAGTTGATGATGTGTGTGCGTTTGTGTATCTACAAATATTATACCTAACGTCGTTGCAAATTTGCAATCAGAGAGACAATTTTCAACGACGGTTATATTATACCTAACGACGTTTAAAAAACAAATCAACGTCGCTCAACAAATATATTGCGTCGTCTTAGTCTTACTTAAGACGACGAAAAATGACGACAGTAATACAAAAATAGTCGTTGTTTTTATATTCTTATTTTATTTAAATCTATCATCCAAAAAAGAAACTTTACATATTCCAGAACATTAATTTCCTTCATTTTAAATTTCCTCCGGAAAAAAAAACTCTATTTATAACGCACTGTAATTGAAAAATAAACTGAAAGGTCACGGGAAAAAAAATTATATTCATAATTTAAAAATTCAAATCCACGTCGGTTATATTAAACCTAACGACGTTAAATGAAAAGATTCCACGTCGCAAAACAAATATTGCGTCGTGTTAGTTAAAAACGACGGCATAACAAAAAACCGTCGTTGTTTCAAACTGAATTAATTTAAAATTTATTCGGGAAAGCAAAATCTATTTATAATTTCCTCGGGTTAGTAATATTGCGTTGTGTTAGTTTACAAATTCTAGAACATTAATTTCCCTCATTTTAAATTTTCTCGGGAAAGAAAAATCTATTTATCACGCTTTGTAATTGAAAACTAAAACTGAAAGAATTCGGGAAAAAAAACTCTATTTATAATTTAAAAATAAAATCCACGTCAGTTGTAGTACACTTAACGACGTTTAACAAAATAATCTACGTCGGTAATTATAAATCTACCGCCATCTTACCTTAATATAGACGACGAGAAAAGACGACGGTAGAATAGAAAACCGCCGTTGTTTCAGTTTCTTTAACAGTTTGGTCCTTTATCTTTCTGCAGGACTTGTATAGTTCAAAGCATTGACAATGTCTTCATCATATCTCCCAGCAAATACTGATTCGATTGCTCATGCTTTAGAGGCCATCTGAAGCCATTTCTATTCTTTATCGCATTCTTGAAACCCATCTTCTTCTTCTGAAGCTCTACGGATAAAGGAAGAGGCTATCACAAATCTGACGGATCTTCTTAGCCAAGAAAATCAAGCAGATTTCCCTGAGAAGCGAACTTTCCTTCGACAGCGAGTGGAGGCCAGGCTTGCATCTCTTTTGATGGAAAGCAAGGAGTATTCAGAAGCACTAAGTGTCCTATCAGGCTTGATCAAGGAAGTGAGAAGGCTAGTTGACAAGCTTCTTCTTGTGGACATATATTTGATGCGAGTAAGCTCAATTTATCTTTGAGAAAGACATCCAAATTATTGTCTTTGAGACGTGAGAGACTGAGGAAGAACTTGGAACCCTAAATGTAAACCGAAAATGAATGAAAGCGACAAATTTATAGAATAAATTTTTAAAACCAACGGCGGTCCTTACAAACAAACCGCCGTTTAAATTGTAAAATCAACGTCGGTATTACCGACGTATATTAGAGAAATCCACGTCGGTACATTAATAAAAACGACGTGTTAAATAATCTACCATGACGCGAGTTATTACTTATGTACTTTAATTTTTGAGTTTACTACGACGGTACCTACAACACTACTGTCGTATTTATTTACCACGTCCGAAGTTATATGTAACCGCCGTATTATTTTTTTGAAATGGTTTTATATGTAAGCAACTTTTCATCTACCTGACATACACATGCGCTGTTTTCAAACCCGATTAAAAATTTCAATCTCCCAGAGAAAACTTTTAGACTTTTTTCCTTGTCAGAGCACTGTCAGAGTATCTCATCGTCTTCCTCTCGTCTTCTTCGTCGTATCTGAACTTAAACATAATCTTCCTCTTGCTTTCATTGCACGCAAAAGGTAAGCTTTCATTTTCACTATTTTGGTTGTTGTTTTGCATGCTCATACGTTTTTTGTTTGAAAAATCTTTTTACCTTTTTTCTGGCCAAAATCATTTTACTTCTTTCCAAGTTCGATAAAATATACAGACAAAGAGGGAAAGTTTCCAACTTTGAAGACAACTACCTCAACTAAATAAGACGACGGTAGCTTCTTATTTACGTGGTTAAATATGTAGACCACGACGGTTCGTCAGTCGTTCTAGCGTCGTCTGAAAATTGACAAAGTTGTTTTTAAAATTATAGTCTTTTTTTTATTTGCTTGTTTAATTGCAGGTTTGATTTCTCTGAACAATGGTTTTTGTTTTTCCCTAATTTGATAAAATATAAAGAAAAAGAAAGTAGGGTTGGTATCTAATATAGACGACAGTATCTTATTGTTTTACGTCGTGTGAATGTTAATACCACGACGTCATATTAAAATATCGTCGTCTATACAAGATTCCAAAACTTTCTTTCTTGGCCTTGTATTTTATCAAATTAGAAAACAAAAACCATGGTTCAGAAAAATCAAATCTGCAATCAAACATTCACAGAGAAAGAAAGAAGGGTTTCGGATCCTTATATAGACGACGGTATATTACTACTGACGTCGTGTGAACATCAATACCACGACGTTATATAAATATTTCGTCGTTTATAGTTAATTATCATGTCGTTTATAGTTAATTATTTCGTCGTTGTTTAATTACCTTGGTTTTAAACATTTATTACGTCTGAGATTATTTCATTGCGTCGTTTAAAATCATATCATAGGTCGTATTTTATTAATAACCGTCGTTTGTGTTCTTAATCTTTTCCTGAAATATTTTCACTTGCAGTTTTGTCTGTAAAAATGGTTTCTCACCAAGACCAAAGTAAGGATTCTGGCTCCAAGAAAAATGGAGGTAAGGAGCTTGGAATGGTACCTCCTCAAGTGAAGCCTTCGAAGAAGATGAAGTTTGCTTCATCATCTGCTGAGACAGAACCAACTTAGACGTCGATATTTTTCCAAATTCCAGACGTCGATATTTTTCTTTAAACCGTCGTTTGTTTACAACTTAGACAGCGGAATTTTTTTTAAGACGTAATAAATTATTCACCACGACGGTTTCTTCACCGTCGTTTAAATTCTTTTCAGACGACGTTTTATTCCTTAAACCGTCGTTTTTATTGAATTACCACGTCATTTTTTTTATTTCTTTAAACAGGTTATTAAAGTTGTTGATTATTCAAATATGGAGGCGCCATCTTCTTTAAAACCCTTTGTCGTTATGTGGAAACGACACTCGTGCCTCAGGATAAGACCCTACACTTTACAATTGATAAGGAGGTGTTTGGTCTAGAGCGCGATACCTTCCTCCTGCCTGAAGATATTACACAATTTGCAGGCATGGAAGAAATAGGAGCCACTGTCATTGCTGTATATATGAGGTTTGTCATTCTAAAATAATACGTCGTTGGTTTATTTATTGCGTCGTCTTAACTAACTAACCACGTCGTTAGTATGTACCGTCGTGATAAATATATTATAACGTCGTTGTCTATTTCAGTACGTCGTGTGAAATTTTATAATACGTCGTTTTGTTATACATAACCGTCGTGTGTTTTTTTGTGCTGACTTGTTTATATTATTTTATATATTTAGGTACTTACACGATGTTTTGAAACGAGCAAATATGTGCAGCATGGTTGGCTTTATCGACCCTGCTACAGTTAGTGCCAGCTCTGGCACAATAGTTGACAGATCACGCCTACTAGCAGCTCGACTTCAGAGGACTGACGGTGAACAGATTTTCCTGATGCCTTACAATCCAGGGTTAGTCTCCTTAACAGGATTTTGTTTTTATGATTTTCAATAAATGACAGCGTATAAACTAACCACGTCGGTGTTTTATTTTATTGAGTCGTTTGAAACTACTAACCACGTCGGTAGTTATTTATCGTCGTGATAAATGTATAATGTCGTCGATTGCTACTTTATTTCGTCGTGTGAAATATTATAATACGTCGTTTTTGTAAATAACCGTCGTTTTTATATTAATTTTGTGCAGCCGTCATTGGATCTTGCTGATTGTAAGAGCAAAGAGAGAAACCGTTTATTTTCTGGATCCTCTGTCAGGAAATCGTGTGGTCGATGAAGAGGCCAAAAACATCGTGAACAGTGCTATAAAAATTTATAATTCTCACATAGCCAGACCAGGCCGTAACGCAGTAATTTGGAAAACTCTGTCAGGCACACCAAAGCAACCCAGCAGTGTCGAATGCGGGTATTATGTGATGCGCTTCATGAGGGACATCATCATGGATCCTTCCTTGGGGTTTGAGAAGAAGGTAAGAAGAAATTACTTTCATACATTTTACGTCGTTTTTTGTATTATCAACGACGGTCATGTAAAATTACCGTCGTTGAATAGATATAGTACGTCGGTTATGAAAAATATCGTCGTCTGTGATTGAATTTCTTTTTATTTATAAACCCTAATAGTCATTGTTTATGAAATATGCCAAGGGAAAACAGGAAGCGCCATACCCCCAAGAAGCAATTGATGAAGTCCGGAATGAATGGGCAGAGTTTGTTTGCCTTAACCTGGAATAGGGGAATTATTGAACACTTGATATTTATGTATAATGTACAAATTTTGTCTATAATATATAATGTAAAAATTTGTTGAGGTTTTCTTAATTTAAAAAAAAAACAAACATACAAATTGCCTAACCGACGTGTAATACTTTTCCAACGACCTAATAAAGTCAAAAACCGTCGTTTTTTGTTGTTTCATTTTAAATAAATCCGACGTAAAAGGATATTTAGACGACGTTCTTTGAACAATTGAGTCGTTTATGGTTTACAACGTCTTCAATTTCTTAAGGGTTCAGGGTAGTACTTTGTAACGACAGCGGTTAAGTCGTGGAATATATATTTTACGTCGGATAGTTAAATATCCGCCATGGTTTCTCATTTCAACGACGTCATTTTAACAACTTAGTCGTCTATTACAATTTACAACGCCTACAATTTATTAACACCGACGTGGTTTGTTGTTGTGATAAGAATATTTTATTATTTTTATATCAAAATATTCAAAATAAATTTAAAATAAATCAGAAAAATGCAAAGTCAACTCCTATGAAGTCATTGATATATTTTCTTCCCCCTAAACCTTGAAAAAATTCATTTTGAACAACAAAAATTGAAAATGACCATCCAAAATAAAATTATTTTGATGAGTCATAAAATCACTTCTAGTTTTATGGTTTAGGGTTTAGAGTCTAGGGTTTAGAGATTAGGGTTGTTATTTATTGGGGTTTATTTTTAAAGTATAATTTTTGGGTAGTCTAGGGTTTATATTAGGCTGTAAAACCATAAACCCTTTTATAAACTTAATTTTTAAAATTATATAATTTAGTTTTAAGGGTTTAGGGTATTAATTGTTAACGACGGTGGTTGAGTCGTGGAATACATATGTTACGTCGTGCAGTAAAATATCCGACATGGTTTCCACTTTAAACGACGTCATTTTAATATGTAAGTCGTCTATTATAATTTACAACGTTTTCATTTTCTTAACCCCGACGTGGTTTTTCAGTCGTCTTTATATCAAAATATTCAAAATAAATTTAAAATTAATCCAAAAAATGAAGCGTCAAAATAAACGGCGTTACGTTCAGTGTTTCCGTCGTGGAATATTACATTTACGTCGGTTCTTGTAGAACTTTCGCCATGATTTTTCTTTCGACGTTTTAAAGAGCGCGCGCTCTAAAAATTTTCGCGCGCCCTAAATTGTTTTATATTTGGCTCTTATTCTTATACTTCTAACCCTGAACCCTAAAATTTTCAGATTTCGCGCAACATAACATTCGCTCTCTCACTTCTGCTCTAATTAAAAGTTGCACTCTCCAGGCTCCGTCGAATCTGTGAGCTCGTCCAACCTGTAAGTACAAACCCTATCTTCCCCTTGTAAATTCATTGAATGATATTAGGTTGTTTTGTTAAAGGGTTTTAGGTATATGCTTTGCGATCTGTTAATAATGTGCTTATAGGTATGGGTTCATGGATTTTCTGTTTAATGGGTTCATGGATTTTCTGTTTAATGGGTTCATGGATTACATTATCTGTTATGTTGAATTGGGAATGGATTTAATTTTGTCGGATCTTTTAATCACCCTATGTTATGTTGAATTGGGAATGGATTTATTGTTTTCATGCTTGGTTTCATGTATATGTTGGTTTCTTGCTTGGTTTCATATATATGTTGTGTTCTTAATGGGTTTTTGGGTTCTTGAAAATAAACTGAGACACGACGCCTTTTTAGGCATACGAGGACGATTACACGACGGTTTATGAAAAAACCGTCGTTGTATTACTTATACACGACGCTTTTTTCATAAACCGTCGTTTGTATTACTTATATTAGACGACGTCTGTTGAAAATCCGTCGTCTATATATGCCAAATACGTCTGTTTTTGTTTAAAACCCGTCGTCTCTGTTGTGTATTACTTGCTATTAGATCTTTGTATAATCTGCTATAGTGATGGTCATTGCCTGCATTTTCACTTTATTATAGATAATAGGTTATAGTGTCGGAGATGGATAAGTCATGGATGCACTCGGATAGAAGCTCGAAGGCATATGAGTTTGGGGTGGAAGCATTTTTTAACTTTGCTGTAGAAAATCTTCTAACTACAACACATATCCGTTGTCCATGTGTTAAATGTGTTAATTTGAAGTTGTTTGGGGTTGGAATTATAAGGGATCACTTATACTTTAATGGAATTGACCAAAGCTATAAGAATTGGACATTTCACGGAGAACCTTGGGAAGCAACTACTAATGCTAGTACAAATGTTGAAGAAGATGATGGCCATAGTAGGTACAGTTTTATGTCTGAAGAAATTGATATGGATGATAATGATTTTGGTGATTTTGGTTCCGATCCGTATGAGTTTGCCAGCAGATCAAGAAATTCATCTGCCTTGGGGACACAGAATCATCTATCATTAAATGAGGGCATGATACAAAGTGTGAATTGGCTTCAGAATACAAAGGGATCTTGTTAGTTTGATAGGGCTGATAATCTCACGAGCACATTCTGTACGGAAAAAAAGGAGAAACTAAAAAACCCACAAAAGGACTGATACATCTTGCAATTACATGAAGGAATCTGATTTGTCCAATTGGTTAACTGACTTAAAGATCAATTGATAAGGACATTTCACCAGATTTTCAATATCTTTTCACCACCCTTGTTTTTTCTTGGGGGTGGAAACTTGTCCATGATTTCAACAGAATCATCACTCGAATTGTTACTAGAATCATCACTCGAATCCCCATCTTCATTATCAGTTTCTTCCTTCGTAGGTACTATTTGCTCCCCATCATTGGTGCACTTTGCACCTTCTCCAGAGCGGAAAATGACAAGATCAAATAAAGGTGTACTTTTGCTGGAAATCAACACAAAAAGACACAGATCACCAACTTCCAAATGATTGTCACGCACAACGTCCATCCAACCACGCCTGAATCTGGGCCTTCCTTTGCTTAAACCAACAGACCAAGTTCTCCCATTCGAAACTTGAAGGATGACTTCACAGGAATGCTTAATACTAGGAGATAAGTTTTACAAGCTATCTCCTAGTATTAAGCACAATAGCACTTTCATTCAATGGCTACGCTTCAAGGTATATGTTGTTGAATAACATATTTCTCTTTTAATTTTCTTCTTATTTCTATGTTAGATTGAATTAAGATATATGATTAATTTGCAGGTTCAAAGTGAACTTGAGGAAGACAATCATGGCGTATCAGAAAATTTAAGGTGGCTAGCAGCTGGTCCAAACATGGCAGTGCCATTATATAGGAGCTATCTTATTAAAGGTATTAAATTCAATATCAAGGCACAAGATGATGTGCGGACAACTCAAAATAGTGGAGTTTATTTACTTGCACATACCATGCAAGTTGCTAGTGCCAAGGATAAAAACTCAATTCTCTCAAATATGGGTTTCTATGGTGTCATTCAAGAAATTTGGGACCTTGACTACCAAAAGTTTACAATCCCAGTCTTTAGGTGTGATTGGATAGATAGTTCTGGTCTTGTAGTCGACGAACTTGGATTTACCCTTGTAGATTTGAGTAAAATTGGACATAGGAATGACCAATTTGTTTTGGCTTCTCAAGTCAAACAAATATTTTTTGTTGACGACCCGATGCATCGTGGTTGGTCGGTAGTGTTATCAATGCCTAATAGAGAATATAATGATGTTATTGGTGATGAAGTCTTAGGTGATGTGATAATTGAGTGTGAGCCATTTACTAGAGGGATGCCAAATGTTGACACATTTGATGAACTGGTGGGTGAGTTAGGCGGTCAAAATATTCGAGATGGGTGTGAAGATATATGGATTGAATGATGCTTATGTAATTGGCAGTGTATGACATTAATTTTGTAATATCCCATAATACCGACGTCTAAAAAACGAGATATATAATCTGAACGTTAAAAAATACGACGTCATCATACATTTTCCACGTCGCAAGTTCTTTTATAAACGAAGAGGAACGAAATGAATTCCGACGGTAATTCATTATAACCACCGTCTAATATCAATTAAACGACGTTATTTGTAATACGGCTCTCATCATAATCAACGCCGTCTATATGTTCTGTAATACGGCTCTCATTTATTTGGAACCGACGTTGTTTAGAATTTCAACGTCGTCTATATTAATAAGTGCGTCGTGAGTAATGAATACATATAAATACAACGTCGACAATATAAATGCCACCGACGTTGTTTCGCATTCAACGTCAACTATATAAATACATACGTCGTAAATAATGACACTGAAAACTATTTCCACGTCATCTTTTTTAGAAAAATCGAAGTGGAAAATTTATTTCACGACGGTTGTTTTTAAATAAGAGACGTAGTAGATTTCAATAACGTCGTCTTCTCATGTATTTAAAGACGTCATATTTTTTCTTGTCGTGAAAATTATATTTAACGGCGTAGTGTTTTAGTTGTCGTCGTTGTATGTCTATCTTGTGGCCTTGTTCTTTTAATATGTGTCATATTTTTTCTTTTTAATGACGGTGATTTGTTTGAGTTGGTCGTCTATTCTCATCCTCGACTATTTTTTAGAACTTTAGCAGACTAAACACGTCTGTTTTTATTTGTTTTCGACGTTGTTGTATTTAACAACGTCTAATACTTATCGTCGTTGTTTGTTTCTGAAAATAGGACGTATAAATTTTGTAATACGACTCTCATATATTTGTAACCGACGTTGTTTCGTTGTTCAACGTCTACTCTATAAATACATACGTCGTAAATAATGACACTGACAACTATTTCCACGTCATCTTTTATAGAAAAATCGAAGTGGAAAATTTATTTTACGACGGCTCTTTTTATATAGGCGACGTAGTAGGTATAAATAACGTCGTCTTCTAATGTATTTAAAGACGTCATATTTTTTATTGTCGTGAAAATGATATTTAACGGCGTTTTATTTTAATTTTCGTCGTTGTATGTCTATCTTGCGGCCTTGTTCTGTTAATATGTGTCATATTTTTCCTTTTTAACGACGGTTTTTTTAGAGAGTTGGTCGTCTATTCTCATCCTCGACTGCTTTTTTAGATCTTTTGCAGTTCAAAGACGTCGTTTTGTATTTGTTGATGACGTTGTATATTGTAACAACGACGGTGATTTAGCGTCGTGGTTTATGAGGAAAAAGATGACGGTGGATTCCACGACCATTGAAAAACCGAATACACGACGGTGATTTACCGTCGTCTTTTTGCTTTTTTGTAGTAGTGAAAATTCGAGTTCCAGACCCCTGTTCAGAAAAACAGCTGTAACTTCCAAACTAGAAGTTAGAGAATACGAGCCTTATATGGCTGGATTCAGCACGAAAAATCAAAGAAGGCCACTTGGGCCAAATCTTCAAATCCATCACAGATTAAAACAGTATTATCGAAACATAAACACCAATGTTTTGCATGACTCGAAAAAGACTAAAAACGAAAAAATTAAAAATAAAACGTATGTTACCTACCTCAAACCTAAACGAAACATTGTCCTCAATGTTTAAAAATAAAATGAAAGTAAGGACAAATAATAGTAAAAGCAATGGACGTGGGAAACACACAAACAAAAATTAAAAAGATAAGGAACGAAGGTACCTAGTTGGGTTGCCTCCCAACAATCGCTTGGTTTAGAGTCAATAGCCCGACTTTCAGATGCGTTATTTGGGATTATTGAGAAGGATGTTGGTCTCATCCTTAAGAAATGCGGCTGCCATATGTGGTTTTAAGCTATGGCCCTTGACTTTGAAGGTTGTACCGTCACAGTCATGCCCCTTCTTTGTATGGTCCTTGAAAAGTCTCGCACTCTCGTATGATTTATTTTAAAGTTCCTCTAATTCATTCCTTCCTGGGTCATATGGTTTTAGTTCATCCAAGTACAAGGTAGATCCGGGAACCCTTGGTTTGTCAACTTTGGAGATGGAGGCATGTACCAATGGATGGCTCAGAGTCTCATTTTCCTTTGCTTTTCCGTGAAATGTTATTGGTTCAAAAACTTTGAATGTCGCTTTTTCATTCCCAACTCTGACAGTTAGTAGCCCTTCTTCCACGTCAATCAGAGTTCGTCCAGTAATCAGGAATGAACGACCCAAAATTAATTGTGTTTCAGAATCTTCTTCCATATCCAAAACCAGAAAACAGTCGAAAATACGAGTGTATCAACTTTTACTAGAACATCTTCAATAATTCCATCAGAATATGTGATTGATTTGTCCGCCATCTGCAAAGAGATAGTAGTTGGTTTATCTTTTTAGCAACATATAAAGGTAGTAAATTAATGCTAGAATCTAAATCACATAAAGCTTTTTCAAAGAAATTATTTCCAATAGTGCATGGAATTTTAAAACTCCCTCTATCTTTTTTCTTTGGTGGAAGCTTTCATTGCAGGATTGCACTACATTCCTCAGTCAGTTGGATTTTCTCATGATCACCAAATTTCCTTTTCTTCGAGAGGATGTGTTTCATGAATTTTTCAAAACTTGGCATTTTTTCCAAAGCTGAAGCGAATGGAATGTTGATTTGCACCTTTTTGAACGTCTCCAAGAAATTAGAAGATTGCTCATCAATTTTATTTTTCTTCAGCGTCAGCGGAAAAGGGATCGGTTGGACATATGGCTTCAATGGAGGAGAAGGAGTCAGCATAACAGCATAATTTTCTTCTTCTTGGGATTTCTCAGCTTCTTTCTCTTTTTCTAATTTTTCTTTTTCCAAGTCGACCGCTGTATTTACTTGCTTCTTTTCCCGAATTGTATTGCCATTACTTGTTTCTTGATTTTTCGGATTAATTACAGGTTGGCTTGGCAATACTCCTTGATTTCTTCCACTCAATACATTAGCTAGGTGGCCTACTTGCATCTCCAAATTTCGAATAGAAACGCTTTGATTCTGAAACTGGGTTTTTATTTCCGTCATAAATTGAGTGGTAGACATAGTCAACTGGGTAACCGCATCTTCCAAATTTATTTTCTTCTCTTGAGCCAGAAAGCCAGGTGGTGGTCTCTGCACATTCTGAGTATTGCTCCGTGAAAAATTTGGATGGTTTCGCCAACCGGGGTTGTACATGTTGGAATAAGGATCATTCCTGTGTCGATTAAATTCTGCAACTTGATTTATTTGCTCAAGGGACGCGAATGGGTTCCCTGTGGTGCACTCTGAACTTGGATGAGGGCCTGCACAAAATTCACAACCAAAATTAGTATTAGTGTTTATAGCAGTAACACTTAAAGAATCAACTTTTTTAGTAAGGTTAGAAATTTGTGCTGTTAGCAAGGCCATGGCATCCACTTACAAGACCCCTGCTGGTTTCGGATTCATTCTCTCACTCAGCCATTGGTAGTTGTTGGATGCCATGGTCTCCAATAATTCAAATGCTTCGGTAGCCTTTTTGCCATTAAAGCCCCTCCAGCAGCTGCATCACTAATGTCCTGCTTGTTTGACTCAACCCATTGTAGAAAGTCTGAACTTGAATCCAGGTTGGTAGCTCATGGTGAGGACACTTGCGCAATAAATCTTTGAATCGTTCCCAGGTTTCATATAGAGGCTCCGTATCATATTGAGCGAATGACATAATATCTTGTCGGAATTTTGCAGTTTTGGCTGATGGGAAAAATTTAGCCAGGAATTTCTTAGATAAATCATCCCACAAAATACGGATGAATTCTGCAGCATAGTGGTCATGGCTGTTTGATCTCAAAAATTTTGTCTGTAATAGCAGGACATCGGATCGCTGAGGGAGTTGCCACTGGGGGGCCAAATTCCCTCACTGCTCTTTCTGCTTCGTCCATCATAGGTGGAGGTGTCGGAAAAATTCAACGTACCTGAAAATAAAAAATAAAATAAATTCAAATTAAACTCCGAATTAAAATATATTGATATTAATAGAAAATAAAACAGTCCCCGGCAACGGCGCCAAAAACTTCTTGTGAAATTATTGCAAGCACACAATTCGTACAAGTAATATAGAAATAAGTAGAGTGTCGTTCCCACGAAGACTGTAATTTCCTATTAACTACCAATTACGATTAATTTAGAATTTATTTGAACATTTGATTAAGAAGATTGATTGATTTAAGTAAGCTAAAACAATTATGAAAAATAGCAATTTAATTAATGTTGGAAAATCAAGATGATGAGACACTAGAGCATCCGATTTCACCATAACTAATTCCACTTAATTCTTATAGCCAATTAACTCTAATTACTACCCATGTTGACAGTTGGTTTCTCCTAATTCATTCGATATCTCCTCTCCTCGGGCTCAACCACAAGTATTTTTAATTAACAACCCATTCTCTCTCGAGCAACGGATTTAGAAAATCAAGAACCCATTAAGTTCTATGAGAACCTGCAAGAAAACTGCATGAGTCATGTTAGTCCCTCTCGGGCACTCATTCAAGACATGGTATCTGTTATAAGAAGCAAACACCAAACATCTCCTCTTGGTCTCTGCTTGGATCATCAAATCAATTAAATATTGGCCAGATATTCAAAGCATTAAGAACAATAACAAATACACAACATAGAATAGTAATAAAAAATTAATATAACTATAAAAATTAAGTATTCATGGTTAGGCTACATCGTAGCCCTAGCAAGGAAAATTAGTTCATGACAAAAGAAAAGATAAACAAGAGAATTGTTGTCATAAAACCGATTTGGCAGATGGACTTGATCTCTGGATTCTCATAGCAACACAGCGACAACAAATTCTTGGCTCCCTCTCTGATATATTTGTGGGTGTATGAAAGTTGTATATGGGAAGATAATAGAAAATATCATCCTCTGAAGAGATCCTTAGGGTGACCTTATATAGTATAAAATAACTACCCTACTCTAAAAAGGTCTAGAAAAACTCTCCTAAAGCAAAACAAAATCTCAAACAATTAAGGAAACAAACTAGGAAAGAATCCTTCTTTGACTAGGAAACACGTCAGCAAACTTGCATGCATGTTTTGGGGTCGTTCCACTTCCTAGAAAATTCTGGAAAAATATGAGAAACGTAGCTTTATCTCTAAGCTTTCCAAGCATATATTACACGCCACTAGGAAAAATTGGAAAGCTATTCAAATCTTCAATCTTCCATAGCAGTGCAGTTCTAACGGGATTTCAACTTAGGCTGTCTTGACTTGCAGGTCTGGAGCATTTGGCTCGGTAGAAAATTATGAAAATTTGATACAATGATCTTCAATGTCTTAGCTTTCTTCTACAATTAGCCTTGCACTAAAATTCATTCGAACAGTCGACTTTCAGTTGAAATCCTTCCAAGAACGCAGAATAGCTGAAAATAAGGAAAGTAAAGTAATAGTACTCTTTTTAATTAACTTTCCCTACAAAACCTATATATAAAAGGTATAAAAATATCGGAAATAATACACTTATCACATTCCAACTTGGGCATGTGGGGCTGTCAAGGAAGTGTTGAAGTTTCTCACGGGACTCGATGATGCCTATGCTGTCGTTGGTCAAATCTTGCTTATCGATCCTCTTCTTGCTGTCACCAAGGCCTACTCACTCATTATCCAAGATGAGAAGCAGAGAGCAGTCTCAAACCAAGGTTCCAAGCCCGCACTCACCGATGTAGCAGCCTTTGCAGTCAAGGATCACACACACAATTCTGGTAGGAATTTCTCACCCAAAAATCCTTATCTTAAGTGTGATCGTTGTGATGCAATAAGATACTACAAAGGGAACCGGATGCAATTTAGTTTCAACAGCCATTCCTATTTCATCTCGACTTTGGCATCAACGCCTTAGTCATCTTTCCAATAAAAGCCTGCGTGCTCTTTCCCTTTCTGTTAAATACATGAATTTGTGTGATATTAATGATTGCTTGATTTGTCCATTGGAGAAGCAGACGCGTATTCCATTTCCTTTGAGTTCCACAAAATACACATGTCCAATTTGAGTTAATTCATGTGGATATTTGGGGGGCTATCATGTTCCTACGATTACCAGAGCACAATATTTCTTTACCTTATGAATCATAAATCAGATGCACATCAACATCTCACCACTATCATCAATTTTGCTGTAACACAATTCTCTTCGCAAGTTAAAACCATTCTCAGTGACAATGGCCCAGAATTCATGATGACATAATTCTATTCTAATAAAGGGATTTTACATCAAACTAGTTGTGTCTCTACTCCTCAAAAAAATGGAGTCGTAGACAGAAAACACCGACACCTACTCAATGTAGCATGAGCCTTACTATTTCAAGCCACATATCTCATCAATAGAACGCCCGTTCATGTTCTTAAGGGTAAAACACCATATGAAACACTTTTTCATAAACAACCAGCTTATGACCATTCATGAGTGTTTGGTTGTTTATGCTTTGCTTCTACGGATCCCCATCGACCAATCAAGTTTGATGCTAGGGCCACCCGCTGTCTTTTTCTCGGATATCCATATGGCACGAAAGGTTATTGAGTGTATGATCTCAACACACGGAATTTTTTTACCTCACATGATGTTTCATTTCAGGAAACCATTTTTCCTTTTCCTTCTTCGTTACAAACTCTTCTCGCTCCCCCAAGCCCAAGAATCCATCTCTGATGACACAATTGCTATGCCTTCCACACCTTCAAACACCACTATACCCGAGCATTCCTCCCCTGATTTCTTCAAGTCATCATCATCACTCAATGCCTCGGGTTCTCCTCCTCCATCATCGATGGGTTCACCTCCCTCAATTGCACCGGTCTCTCCCCTATGGCTTAAGCATGCGACACACGCACCTAGTTATCTCAGCCAGTATCATGTTGACATCAATCTTCCTTCTCGGTCTCTCCCATTATCTAACTCGGCGTTGACTAAAAGTAAAAGTACCCCTTATCCCTTCTCTGATGTACTTACCTATGAACGCTTGTCGACCACATATCATGCTTTACTACTTCTCTTTCAGTTGCAATGGAGCCTCGTTCCTTCGCTAAGGCAATTCATGATCCCATGTGGCGCCTTGCCATTGAGCAAGAGTTGGCTGCCCTTGAAGCCAATGGCACATGGTCTCTTCACCCTCTTCCTCATGGCAAGAAACCTATTGGCTGTAAATAGGTCTACAAGATAAAATTGAATCCTGACGGTTCCATTGAGCATTACAAAGCTCGCTTGGTCACTAAGTGATATAGTTAAGTTGAAGGTTTAGATTATCATGAGATTTTCGCCCTCGTGGTCAAACTTGTCACTGTTCGTTTACTCCTTGCTATCGCTCAGCATTGGCACCTTCACCAACTTGATGTGAACAATGTTTTCCTTCACGGTGACCTTGATGAGGATGTCTACATGTCCTTACCTCCAAGTGTCAGATGAAAGGGGGAGACACAAGTATGCAAACTCCATAAATCATTGTATGGGCTCAAGCAAGCCTCGCGTCAATGGTTTATTAAGCTCTCTACCATCCTTATGCAAGCTGGCTATCAACAATCCAAAGCCGATTATTTTTTATTCATCCGAAGCCAAGGTAGAAAATTTATAGCCCTTTTTACCTATGTAGATGATGTTATTTTGGTAGGAGACAGCCTACAAGAAATTGAAGAGACCAAGTCATTCCTAATGGAGGAATTCAAATTGAAGGACCTTGGTTTGTTGAAATATTTTCTGGGCATAGAGGTAGCCCGTTCTAGCAAAGGAATTGACCTCTCACAAAGCAAGTATGCTCTTGAAATACTTGAAGATGCTGGATAGCTTGATGTGAAGCCATCAACCTTCCCAATGGAGTAGAATCTATCTCTCAGCAAGATGAAGGTGATTGGGTTAGTGACCCTTCTTCTTATCGAAGACTTGTTGGGCGACTAATCTATTTGACTATCATGCGACATGACTTGACGTATGCAGTCCACATTTTGAGTTAGTTCATGGAATCCACAAACTCCACACTTAGAGGCAGCATATCGAGTCTGTCGTTATGTCAAACACATACCAGGGCAAGGTATCTTTCTTTCTGCAAGCAGCACCATTCAATTAAATGCATGTGATGCAGATTGGGCTCGATGTCGTAACACTCAACGATCCACTACTCAGTAGTGTGTATTTCTTGGAAAATCATTGATCTCCTGGAGGACCAAGAAACAAACAACTGTGTCACGCTTTAGTGCAGAAGCTGAGTACCTTTATATGGCTGCAACTTCCTGACTTGGTTAAAATCCATCCTACAATACATGGGCATCAAGCACTCACACCTAGTCAAATTGTATTGTGATAATCAAGCCGCACTTCATATTGCTTCGAATCTAGTGTTTTATGAGCGAACAAAACACATAGAGATCGATTGTCATCTCATACGAAAAAGGTTCAAAATGGAATGATCAAGACGACTCATATATATATCTACCTCACAACAGTCGCCTGACATCTTCACAAAGTCATTAGGCTACACATAGTTCACAATTTTACTTGGCAAGTTGGGAATCATCAACATACATTCCAACTTGAAGAGGAGTGTTGAGGAAAGAAAATCGCATTAAAGTGATTGAGGAAATTGTTTCTGACTTGTGTATAATTACTTAATTTATTTCATTCCTTTCTTATAGGAGTGTAATTACATAATTTCTTGTATAGCTCTAGTTTTCAGGATCTTGATTGATCATTGGGTGTGTATAAAAGACTAGTATCCCACTCAATAATATTCACCAATTCATTCACAGACTATTTAGTCTTTTAAATTCTTTTATTTTTTTAACAATTGAAGAGCCTGTATAGTTTCCTTAAAATTATGGACAAGAATAAATTGGTAGCAAAAAGCAAAAGATAAATCCCTAGCTGACTAGAAAGAAAGAAAGCTTCAAATCCGAAGAGGATTTCCCTCGAATCCTGTCGGGTCCTTGGTGTTCTTCGGCTTATAGCAGATCTATGTCGATATGGTCTTCCTTTGATATGTTTATGTTGATATGGTCTTCCTTTGATAGAAAAATTGTCTCTGCCATGAATCTGGGCTGGCTTTGGATGTGTTTCATCTTGCAAGACTGGTCGTTAAGGTGTTGGGACTGTGGAGTGACTAGGTGGCGCTCTCTATGTCATTTCTCATAGGAAGATTAGATGTGGTTGTTCTTCCTTTTGTTAGTGATGTTTTACTTTTCTAGTCTTCGTCCAGTTTGTTCAATAAAATCCAGAAACTCTATTGATTTTTTTGTTTTTCTCACATAATTCTAGAAACTTGCTTGAGTTTGCTAGGTGTTCGTAGTCCCTTTAGGAGAAACATGCCGGTTATCGGTTGATTGTGTCTTTGATGTAGTTGAACTAGATTCGAGAAAACTATAGTGGTAGAAAGATGTTATAATAAAGTTATTTTTGAGAGTGATTCTCTCAAAATCGTTTTAGCTCTTCGACTATATCGTCACTAGGAAAGTGTTTACCTATGTTCTCCATACTGCTAATGGGATTGCTTCCATTACAACATTTGTCCTTTGTGCTTTTTTCCCTATTGATAAAAAACCCAAGAGACTACAGCAGCTGCCGTCCCATTTGGAGGTCGGTGGCTTCTCGCCCCCTTTATGTCTCCTCTCCTTTTTCTCCATCTTCCCCTCCTCTTTTCTTTTCTAGTTCTTCCCCTCCCCTTCTCTTTCCTAGTTCTTCCCCTTTCCTCTCTCTCCATTGTCGTTTCTCTAACTCTCTCTCCCTCCTCTAGTCTTCCTTCCCTCATCTTTTGGGGATACTTGTGGGGTTCAAATCCTTATGGATTTTGGGTTCTCTTGCTCAGATCTGTTTGGATCTTGGAGTTTGTTTGTTTTGTATGTTTTTGTTGTGGGGTCTTATTGGATTTATGTTGCCACTCGATCTTTTGCTTGATTTTTTTACTGGTTTTTCTGTTGCTGGGATGGATGGGTTGTGGTAGCTGTTGACCCAACTTGTTTTGTTTTGATGTGTTGTTGAAGCAGTCACTACAAATCAACGTAGTCGCCATGATGCAGTTGCCACTTGATTTGGAGCTGGAAAAATGAAAGTTGATGGGTTGTGTTGGATCGGGTTTAGCCGGTGCAGCACTATATGTTTAGTCAGTATGGTGCAACGAGTCTTTTGGTTTGCAGGAGAGGATGTGGAGTGGTGTTCGTGTTCTTTGTTTGTTGTAGTATAATAATTCTCATAAACTCTTTAAGAGTTTTTTGAAGTTTGTATTTTACTTTTCGACTTTGCGATACAGATTTTCCGTTTCTTCTGTTGCGCAGTTGATATGTATTGTAAGTTTGAGTAAAGTGCTTTAGTCTATCAAATTAGAGTTTTAATCCTTTCTATTTTTAAGCATAATTCACTCCAGATCAAACCAAATTGTTTTTGTGTTTGGTCATTGGACATGTTGTACTCATATTCGACATTATGGATGCCCTGTACTTAATTTTGATTTATCAATAAATTACTATCACTTTTCTAAAAAAAAAAAAAAAAAAAGACTGTAAAACCAATTAATGTATGATGGTAACCAAAAATGTGCGAAGCCAACTCAGTACTAATATGCATTCAATATTAATCGTTAAAGCGACAGTTAATAAATGACATTCAATATGAAAGTGGGAATTGAAATGGCTCCATAATAGATTCATGAACATTGTGCTGATGCCTAAATTTGGTTCAACAGAGGGACGAACTTTTTAAAGTCGATGTAAATTTTCTTATGAATTTTGAAATTTTAGCGTGATTTGACAATTTTCTTTTAAATTTTCTTTCCCCTCCCTTCTCTCTCTTCCTCACTCGATGGCTGCACAATGAAACCCACAACAGTTTGACTTCCCAGCAACAACCTTCGGCCACGATTTTGGTCTGGTTTTGTTCCTATCAGGCAGCCCTACACTTTACCCACAATCCCTTCTCCGAATAACTACCAAATGACACGGATTCAAGTTGAAAAAAATTCTAGAATAAGTAGTTAGATGCCTTTGTGAGTTGGCGCTGCTGCGGTTTCCTGCCACCATCGTTGGCCAAGTTGGGTGGGTGTTGTTCCCCATCCTCTAAGGAGTTGAACTCACCTAGCCTTATCGTCGTTGACTCGCTATCGACGAAAATCATAGTCGAGAAGTTTCAAGGCCACCGAGGCTTTTCTCGCCAATCCCGCCATCACTTTGACCCAAGTACAAAATTTCTCCTGTCATCGTGCTTGATCTTTTGGAATAAGTGTCGACCGTTGATTTTGAGTTTCATAGTCGTTGGAAAATTCCATGAACCACCATCATTGGTGGCTGCGTGTTAGCCGACAATTGATGACCCAAAATTATCCCCACATCCTCGAAAGCACTACGGTATACTCAAATTGGCTAGATATGATGGACGATCGGATTATCGCCAATTATGGATTGTTCGATCTTGAACACATTTAATTCATTTTTTTGGACTAACCTACCCCTGTTATAATTTTTGAATAGTATTATTTGTTTTATTAGCCCCTGAACTTTGATCTGATTTACATTTGAGTCCTTCAATTTTTAAAATTGTTTCCGTGATCCTTCAATTTTAGTTTTGTTATGACAAATGGTCTTACCGTCAATTTTATTAACTTTTCTGTTAAATACAGAGATCAAATGATATTTTTATATTATTTTTAATTTCCAATTTCTGAATATTCCTTTCACCCAAAAAATAAAATTAAAAATTAGAAACTAAAAATTAAAAAATCTTATTCCAATCCTCAGTCAAACTAAAAATTAGTTCTTATTCCTAAAAATTATAATAAAAATATCATAATAAAAAAATGAAAAATTTCACCACTTGCCCCTTCTTTTTCCTCTTCTTTCTTGGCAACCTTGTCCCCAATCCCACCGTCCCACCATGGCCACCATCTTGGCCCAGACGATTCTCCCACCAAGACCACCATCCACGACCCCCACACAAATCTTCCTCCTCCCCCAAACCCAAGACCACCCCCTTCCCTACCACCGCTTCCCCTCTCAGCAACCCACCATCTCTCTAACCCTAAAATTTTTACTCTACACACCTAATCACCATAGCCAACCCCTCATCTCACCGACCCAAAACAATAACTCCCCATCCCCAGCTCAGCCATTCCAATGCTCTCTCTCTCTCTGCAAACATGTTCAATTTTTTTTGTTGGACCTTTTATATCTACCCAAAACCTCTACTGCTTCAACAACTAATAAAACAAAGCATCACCCAAATCCTCGATTGAAATCCCACCAGCCAGTTGCAACCCCATTCTCCGCTAGATTCGAACCCTACCAACATCGCAACCCCAATCTCGACCAACACCACCCTCTCTCTCTCTCAATCTCCAACCAATCTCCACGCCCCACTTAAAATCTAGGTTGTTTGAAACCTAAAGCCCCTTCCCCAAACCCCTCTCTCGCACAGACCCATGAAATAGCTCGGGTTAATTAAGAAATCCCTCATAAAGTGCCTTTTTTCTACCGTTGTGCCTTACTGTTTGCATTCAAATATGTAGCTGGATGATTAGATGGATGCAAAAGGGCAACATCGAGGGGTTGATGTATAATCTTCGTGTTCCCGAGGAGCAACAGCTCAATGAGGGACTCGGGGAAGTAAAGAGAGGAGAGGGAGTTTGTGGCCTACTAGGAGTTCTGTTTTCTGAGGACTCATAGAACACCTTATTAATCTTAACTCAATTGTCCTTTCAAGCAAGAGTTGTCTTAGATCAATGTGTGTGTGTGTGTGTGTGTGTGTGAGAGAGAGAGAGTGAGAGAGAGAGAGAGAGAGAGAGATTTGAATATTATAGAATGAATCAACTAAAATTGTAAACAAATAATCAACCAAGTCTATTTTCCATATGAATAAGGAAGATTTCGAGACAAATGTTTGAGTTATCGCACACATGTTGTCAAGTTCTCTCAAGTACATGCCACACAGCCAGTTATTCCTAGATACTTCAGTCATCCTAGTTAAGGCATAAAATAAAATATTTAGAAATCAAGCAAGCAACCAAGAACAGGAAATTCATGTAAATCAATCACAGGCTATGTCCAAGCTTTGCAATTCAATTCACAGCTCTTAATCACGAAATACTTAAAAGAGATATGCTGCTATGTCGAACACACACATTCCATATCAAATAACAATCACTCGCAACTCAAGTCTATGATGAAGAACAAGAATTTTAGAATAAAAGTTCAATTAAACAAGTTACAAAAGGGGGGGTTGGGGTGGGGTTGGGTGTTGTCACACACACTAACAAAGTGCTATGGGGGTTTGAACCTGAGGCCAATGGTCTGCAAGTCCAAACCCTTTTCCACTGTACTAGACCCTGTTGGCGGAGATGGAAGATCACATTAGATCTTGAATATTAGTAGTAATTATTAGGTCGTATATTTACAAAGTGGTGACCATCTGATATTGTTTCCCTTCTAAATCTTATATTTGGTTTCTTATGTCACTTGAAGTGACTGCTTTATTTGTTAATTAATTAGCCAATATAGCGGCATAAATCTATCGATTTCCCTTAACCAAGCACTAGTTCTACGATCGCACCGCATGGTGGTGTTACAGTCAAATAGAAAAAGTTCACCACTACTTGAGTCTCGCAGCCAGGTAAAACCAGGTATTTTCTAGAAATACAAGACTATTTGGTTCCAACTTATTAACTAAACTTTATTCAGAGTGTACCTATAGAATTTCTCTCCCCGCAAATAAACTTTACTACAAATGATGGGCACGGAAATAGAAGAGCTCTAAATTTGGCAGTCCTTACCAGCATTTCTTACTTGGGCACAAAGTGAAGAAGTATGCAACAGAGAGAGCCTCCACCAACAAAAACACAAAAGAAATGAAAGGACAAAAAGAAACAAGGATAACTTCATATAAAAATTACACCAGTAAAAGGAGAAAAAAAAAACAAAAAAGGGTGTCACAAGTATAGCTTTCAGTATACCAGTAATATGTGATAGAGAAATAATGCCAGGGAATTAATCATAAAGGAAGACGGACCACCAGTCTTTATCATTATTTATTTCTGTCAAGAAAACATGATGTGTAATGAAATCTCATACTTGGTACAAACGGACGGTAAATTTTCCACCAAAAGAAACACACCAGAACTAATGGCCAACTACCCTTACCAAAAAAAGAGTAATCAAGATCTGCAGCCTAACAACAACAGCCTTACAACCCGCATGATGCGGACATCATTAGTTAGTTTCCTAGATTCTCTAGTTTTCCAGATTCACTAGGATTTCAGTTTCCAGATTTTAGTAGGATTTTATTTAAGTTTCCTAGTTTATTTGAAATAGTTCCTCGGTGGATTAGGATTTCTGTTTTAGTAAGGGATTTTTATCCTATTGTCTCTAGGTTTTAGTTTGCAATAAATACCCCCCATGTAGTTCTTTAAAATTCAGTTGTTGTGATATGAAGAAAATTTTATTTTCCAGAGATTGGAGACTCCTTGGGGTGAAGCCAAACCCCTGGAGTGATTCCAGACCTATCCTTGTTCGTTTTATTTTCTGTTTTCCATTGTTTTTGCTTCCGCTAAACTACCTAAATACTCAATTCCCCATATCCTACATCACCACCGAAATAGAAAAACATGGTAATGGGAACTAGGAAGAAACCCAAACCCGTAAACAGGTTTTTAGATCCTTCCTATTTTATTTTCAATCCACTACCGAAAAGAAAGCCAGCAGATTCCCACCCACCGCAAATACCTTGTGCTCATAAAAAACTGAGGTGCACGTGCTGGAATCAGCTAATGCAAATCAGCTTACCTAAACAATATCTATTTGTTTCTGGTAAGGGTCTTATTACCTAAACAATGACCACCATAAAATTTAATGTAGTAGGGCAATGAAGAAAAAAATGATCAGCTCTCTCAGTGCTACGAATGTGCTGGGAATCAGCTAAAGCAAATCAGCTTACCTAAACAATATCTAGTTTTTTCTGGTAAGGGTACCTAAACAATGACCACCATAAAACTTAATGCAGTAGGGCAATGAAGAAAAAAATGATCAGCTCTCTAAACGCTTTTTCTACTCACAGTACTCCATCAGGGAGAAAGATGAACCGTAGGCTTCTCCCCTAAACCATATAATAGGTGTTGAACCTAATCCAAGCAAGAACTTGTATCATAACTCTGCAACAGAGGAATGGCAAGAGAATTCCCTAGATTTCTACAGAAACCAAAATCCCAACTTACTGGAAGAAAATAACTTAAAACATTCTAGCCATAGGTATAGCCCGAAAGTTACATAAGTGAGGGAAAGAAATACAAAAAGGCGTTTCCCAAATCACTCCCAAAAGATTGACCTTTTCCCCATTTCACACCAAAAAACGCTGGCAAGATGAGAATGAAAGGATGGATAGAACTGTCTTTCCATTGGCAACATCTCAGGCCTCTGACAAAACCATCAATGTCTAATATTTTCTTGTGAAGACAGAGAAGAATCCTTGTCAAGCAAAATTTCCACAACCATTTCCCAAGTGGTACCTCATTTCTTTTAATTAAATTGCCAAACCCAAACCACCCTTTTCCTCGGATAAGGACACCATATTTCATCTGAATCAAAAGCATTATTGTAAAAATATGCATCTATCCAACTAACTCTCAGCACTCTAACAATCTACTTCACATGCGTCCCACAGAAAAACCCAAAAAAAATAAAAATAAAGCTTCACTAGACCCTCCATCCAAAAAATAGGGAATTGCATTTACTAAACCCTACAGATACTTACCCCAGTATATTGACAGACAAAAAGAAGTAGGATAATTTTCTCAGTCCAAAACAAAGTTGAAAGTGTACAAAACAGAACTTATTTAGATCAGCAAAATGTGGCCAATAATGGAGATGGTTAAACCTAGGAGCCACTTGATGTAGAACCGTAACCCCTTACGAAGCACAAGCCAAAAAAAATGCTTCAAGTAGGAAACAAAACAATGGCTAATCAGAAAAAACAGATAAATTTTACTCTTTGGCGCTCTAAGAATAATCATAAAATGAAATTGATATAGAGCTAAAAGGACTTTGGAGTCACAGGAGCAATGCCCAACTATCAAACTGAGTGGTAAAATGAACAAATACTAGGGACAAACATATCTAGACACCACTTGTTCATGGATTCCCAATGATTACACAGACAAACCAACATGAACTAATACTATAAAACGCATACTACATATACAATTACTGAAATTTCAAACAAAGATCATAAGGCACAAAAATACGGGATCTGTGAAGTGAACAACAAATAACAAAGTAAATAGAGCATAACAGAATCATATGATATAAAGCTCAATTACAAGCACATGATCATCAATTGTACAAAGCTACATTCATTCAGAAAATTTGCAGAATGCATTGCAATGACAAGACAAAACCAGAAGGCAAACACAACACACAAGTAAATGGCAAACATTATAAATTACCATAAATCTGTAACTTTCTTTCATCATGTTTTGCGAGTACAAGATGAATGAAAAACAATAATTACTAAAGAAACACTTGGAAGAAAATACACAAGGACATAGTTCATAAATTAAACTAGCCACAAGCAAACCTTTAATTAGAAGTTACATGACACTAGGATCTACAAACAAAAACCGATTGACATGCATAAAACAGTAACCTATAGCAACTGCTAACTGTCGAATATATAGCTATACAACATCCAGTACCTGCAATCTGCAAAACCAAATAGAATACAAACCAACCAACCAACCACTTACTCATTTTGAGACCAAAAGCACTTCGGGGTTTTTAGCTTTGCTTGGGGTGTTAGCGTTTGAAGACGAATTAGCAACAGCAGTAGCCTTGGCAGACTCCCGTGCCCTCTTATCTAGCTGAATTAGGCTCTGAGTAGCTAAAATCGCCTGTGGCACCAAATCATGAGATGCCCGAGCATACAGCCGCTTCACTGCAACAGAAGCCGCGTCCTTAATGTCCTGAGAATTCAATGGGGCCAACAGACAATGCCCCACTATTCGCAACGCTGGCTGCAAAAGCTCCCAAGGTAATGGAATTATTGACCCCTTTGACTCCAAAACTACACCATTGCAAACATTTTTCTTCTCAAATCTCATTAACTGATCCATTTCTTCAGTCACATCGTCAATCTCATTGCCGCCCTCCAAGAACAATGCCGGAGTAATGTCGGGCTCATTGGTGTCATCGTCACTGACTTGGTGCAGACAATGGCAATCCTGGCCGGCCCAAGAAGCTAGGAATCGACAAAAGTCAATCTTGGACCAAGTGGGCATCTGGGAAATGTGCTTGTAATAGGAATCGAGGGCAACGCCGACAATGCAGGCACGTTTGGTGGACTTGACGGCGATCTGGGGCTCCAGAGGCGGCGACAAAACCCCAATTGACTGGTGGGGGGAAATGGCGGGAGCGAGGGGGTTGGGCTTGTGAACTCGAGGGGTGTGGTAGAGAGAGGGCTGAGAGAGATCTGGGATCGAAACGACAACAGGCTTGCCGTTTCGAGCCTTGGTCTCGGCGGCGTAGAGGGCGAGGAGAACAGCTTCGAAGCCGGCGAGGGAGGGAAGAGAGGGAGAGTCAGAGGAGAGAGAATGGACTCGGGAGAGGTAGAGGCCAGAGAGGACAGGGAGGAAGGAGAAAACGACGAGTCGTAGATGGGGGTCAGAGGAGAGGAAGGTATCGTAGAGCCAGTGGCAGAGGGGGTCGGATCCTGAACCGGAGAGAGGGGAGAATAGGGCGGAAGAAACGGCGTCGTAGGACTCAAGGGAGGACAGAAGGGAGAGGGCAGGGCGGTCGGAGTCGGCGAGGGAGCAGAGACAGGAGGAGAGAGAAGGGGGGAGGAGAGAGGACAAGGAGTGGATGCGAGAGCGGGCTTTGGAGATGGACTCCCACCAGGAGTGCATTGGGTCGTCGGTAGAGATGCAGTTGGAGGAAGGATTAGGGTTAGGGTTGGGAATGGGGGTGGTGGTGGTGGTGGTGGTGGAGGAAGCAGAGGATGTGGGGGAGGTGGTGCTGTGGTGGTTTCGGTGGAAGTCCATAACTTTGACTTGGCTTTGGGGTTGACTGTTGTGTAAATTGGGGACTGCGTAGTGTGTGTGTGTGTGTGAGAGAGAGAGAGAGAGAGAGAGAGAGAGAGAGAGAAGGAGAGAGGATTGTGGTTTCTCCTCTCTCTATCTGTCTGTGCGAGGGAGGGAGATCACAACTCGACCGGGAGAAAGTACAAAAAGGCGGAAGAAACAGAGACTCCGCCAGATGGAGTGCATTTGAGGTGTTTTATTGTCCATTGCCAAAATGTAAAGATTGCGGCTAATGGAATCTTAAAATTAATTAAGTACATCTGCTATCAAAATATTTATTAATTTATTAATTTATCATAATATAAAATAACCAAAATAATTAGGGGTGTATTAAATTAGAATTCTAAAGCGTTTAAAAAGAATATACCCCCTTAATCACTTAAAAAAAAAACTTTCAAAATCGTATACAGTCCTAATTGAATACACTCTAACTAATGGGATGCAACGACTTTTGGTATTTGGGGTCTCGGTTTTGCATTAAAGATGTTAAAGTTTGCTTCTTTTGGCTTGAGGTAGAGAGGGATTCGCAGCAACTCGTGATAATGGGCTCAGTTGAGGAGAATATACTTTTGGCTTAATGGTGCACAATCAAGCATATACTTGATGAGATGAGATGAAGTTGTTGAAAGAACTTCAAGATCACTTGGGTTTGTTCCCTTCCTAAAAACTTTGCCTTCTTTGATTTGATTTTAAAAGTTTGAATCTTCAACGAGCAAACATCGAAGTGAATTCTAACAAAAAAGCTCTTCCCTTGTCTGGTGAGGCTTTCTTGATTTCCTATGTAATAACCTGATCCTAAATTAATATTTAATTATTAAATTATTCAAGAAAAAGACGATTTTACCCCGAGAGTATTTTAATAGGTTTAAAAATTAGCGTTTTCTTCGGAATAGAATTTGGGATTTTAGTAGTACCGTTGCGTAGAGTACGTCGAGATGAGTCCGTAGACATATAGTGGGCTCAAATTGAAGTTTTAACGAAGAAGTTATGATCTACCGAAACTGAGTGGCATAACCTTAAATATTTCGAAAATGATTTATTAAAAATCAGATTTTCCCTCTTTATGATTATTAAAGTATATGGCTGAGTGATATTGGATTATTTAAATGTAGTTGAGAACTGATTTTTGGAAAGTTTATGATAAGTTTTGGAATAAGGCTTTCAAACCCACCGCAGGAGTACTCCCCAGTTGCCTTTGAAATAGTTTTGTTATTTATGAAAATGCCCCACGAGTTTCAAGGATGCCTGAACCTTGTGGTGCGAGGATATGCATTCTCGGACTAATTACATGTCCCTCGAATTTTGCGAGGATGTACGTTCTCGGGCTGACTACATGTCCCTCGGGTTCTGTGAGGATGTGCATTCTCGGGCTGACTACGTGTCCTCCGAGTTCTGCAAGGAATGCGGTTCGGGTTGACTTTGTGTTTTTGAGGCCTGCAAGGATGTGTCGCTTATGTGACACTTGGAATTGACGGAATATTATTAGAATTAAGGGAATATTAGTGGAATTGAAGGATCATGAATGGAGGTACACCTAGGTGGAGAGTATTTGAGTTTTGAAATGTTTTAAACTATATGATTTTATTTTGGTACTTATTGGTGAAGGTTTTAAATATATGTTTTCGAACTTATGAGACAAGGATTGAGAGTTTTCTAAGTTTTAAGGATTTTATATAATTCACAATTATTTTCTTAAGTGAGGAATTTGTTTTTACATGTGAAAGATGGAAACATATTTTATTTAAATTGTTGATATTAACATTAAAATTTCACGTGGTCAATACTATCTAATAATTTTCTCGTTTTCCTACTTATAAGTAATAAGTTAATTATATATATATATTTATGCACATGTGGATGAGTAGAAGATTGTTCTAACCTTAATAGCCCTTGATTGAGTTTTAGTGGATTGATCTAAATTATTTATGAAGGTTTCTCGATTTTATTTGATTAAGTTACCTTTGTTTACTTACAATTGTTCACCTGTTTTATATTTTTTCATGTGATGGTAAGGTAAAGTTCCTCATTGTCTCGAAAACTATTGACTGGTCAACAAGTCAACTCTCTTTTGTGTGCGAGCGTGCCACTGCTGGCAATGAAAATCCTAGCAGACTTCTCAAAAATAGATAACTTGCGCCCCAAGTTACTGATTTCTAAACAAGCGATTGTGAATTTGGGTGAGGAATATCTCCCAAGTAAGTTCTTTTCTTGCCTCAGACTGGTGAGGGCTTCACAATTTTTCACAGTACAAAACTGGCAGTTCTGGCCAGAATAAATAATAAGAAAGTGAACTATTTTAGGTAGAACTGCCTTTTACAAAACTTAAAAAGGGAAGACCAACTCTAAAAAGACAAAAAGAGCTTTTGAACTTCAATTTCTGCATGGATGAATGCTTCTGATCCAGGCTAGACTGGGTATGTATGTACTGGATTGGACTATCAACACCTTCAACCATCAGGTTTCAACTATAAATCTATACCAACGTTCGAGTTTGGCAGAGCTTTAACTTATTTCAAGCCTTGGAAGACTTTTGGCACGGGCAAAATTGGATCCTCCTCAGTCTAAAAGGGGCAGAAATGGCTGGATTTGATGATTACTAAGCTAGAACTGTATTGTAGTACCTGTTCTGCTTGATCAGGGATCTCCATAAATTTGTTGAGGTTTTCATATTTGTAAAAACCAAACTCTGCTTGATTTGGCTTATGCTGAACTAAATTTGTAATGAGAGAAATCTCACTTTGAATGACTATTTCTCTGAAACTGAACTAAAGTTAGAGATTTTGGATTATAACTGACTTGTTTTTCTGTGGCTCAATGAGCTTTTGGTTGCTTCAGTGTTTTGAAGGCCTTTGAGATCAAGTGATCATTTTGAGTTTTTGTTTTTTATTGATTTTTTGGCTGTCCTTTACTCTGTTCACCTTCTCTCATATTTATAGGAAAATGCTGGAGTGGATTTTTTACTCTTTAAAATGGGTAGCAGATTTTCTAAGATCTTTTTATTTTCAAATGTGAAAAAAGGGAAGTTATCTATTCTGGCAAGTAAACCATCAACAGTCAGTTCTAAGGCAATCACTTCCCTATTTTTCTTGAAAGAAAACCTAATCCTTCTTTAATTTTAACTGCTCTTTGTAAGAGTTCAAACTGCCGTGATGTTTAGTTTTGATTTTCCAGATGAACAACTCCCTGCTTCCTACTTATCATTTTAGAAAATACAACCTGCTTATCCCTTAGAAGTGGTGCCTGCTTTGGAGCAGAAATTTTTCTGAATATAGAAGAAGGGATTCTGATCTTCTTTTGCCTGTTCAAGATCTGCCTTCATTAACTCCCTATCAACCCAGTTGACATTGCTAACTTTTCAAAGTTAGGTAGTCACGTGGGTTTGCTTTTACTTTGGGTATCTTTCTTTTTCATTTGATCATGTCAAGCCCAGGTTTGAGTTTTGGAACTGTGGGCTAATTTTTCTCTGTTTTTCCGAAGCCCAAGTTTATTTTTGTGGATTGACAGGTCCTGGACCAGGCTTTCTCGATTTTGGGCTGCTTTCCCAGCTTTTCTAGTAATCAAGCCCAGGTGGTGCTCACGTTTTGTGGGTTTCAAAAATGGGATGGGCTCTGCACAATTTTTAGGCCCAAACAACAATTTAAGAAGAAAGAACTACGTATGGCTTGATCCTTTTGTAAGGGTACATAGGCAACCTAGAGTTACTAAGTGCAACCACAAGATCAAGTGCTGAAAATTTGTTAAGTTAAGTTATACTAAAACTTGATAAAGTATTCATGTTGCTCTAAGAGTTGAGACCAAATTCAGTTGGCAGAATGATTTATTTGGTATAAAGAGGCCTAAGGTGAAAGGACATGACCCAAATTCCACTTTAAAATCTGAGCCTAACCCTGTGCGTGTCCGACACCTGGCGAATGCCGGGCATAAATGACCAAATTGCCCTTCTAACTAAAAACCCAGTTTTCTAGCAGCTAGACTTCTGCCGAAAATTCGGCAGAGTCTCCCCTGTAAATTGAACATTTCCCAAAAGTCTCCACCTGTCAACAAACATTTATATATGTATCTCAATCATTCAGCATGCACTTAAATATATTCAAGCAAATCAAACATCTTATTATTCTGGCCTCCAGCGTCAATAAGTCAAATAAATCATTCTGCTAACAACATTCAAATCAATTCTTATAACCTCCGCAGAACAGTGTTAGATTTCATAATAACTTAATTGGACTACCTTTTATTACCTGACCTCATGGCTGCACCTTGTAACACTAGGCTAACTACGTACCCTTACTGAGGGATCATGCCACACATAGTTCTTTCCTCTACTCATATCAGTCACACACTGAATAAGTATGCCGTACAATGAACTCCCTTATCTTAGTTTTAAGAATATCTTATAACTGAAATTCTCTCCACCTAGGCGTACCTCTAATCCTGATCCGTCAACTCCATTAATACTGTCAATACCCTCCTCGCAGGCAGGGCCGCAATCCACGCAGGCCTTGGAGATACCGCTTCTATTAGGGCCGTAACCTATAACTAACTATCTATCCTCGCAAGGCGAACTGCATTCCTCGCAGGCCATGGAGATACTGCTTTTATCCGGGCCGCAATCCTTCCTTGTAGGTTCAGAAGTCCCTGAAGGTTTTAATATGCCTAGTGAGTTTGGTCTCGATCGGACGGTCGGATTGATCACGATCCCACGATCGAATGGTTACTGCAAACCTAGCCCTAGGATTGGCGTTTTCAGAGTATCTGGGTCTTCGATTTACTATCCGTCGAATCCTACACGACCTTGGAATTATCTAGATCGACATATATGAGAATAACAACGATCCAACGGTTCAAATGTATTGAACCCAGAAATCGCACAATATGCGAGATCCGATCAGGGCTCAAACGTTGTTCGAATTGAGATCTGCGAATTCCTACATGCTCGTGAGGACCAAGTGATTATTCTAGGACTAAATGTGGTCCCCACCATGATGCCCACGCGTCGCCACACGTGCTGGCAGAGCGTGGGTGGCTTGATCAATTCTGATGACCGAAAAACTCTGTTATTGTAAGCCCAGCTTCCTACCCTAGGTTCATAACGTGATTTGGAGCTACTTTTGTTCTTAGACCTACCCTAAAAACAGGCCGGAAGTGCGATCCCAAATCCGGCTAAACTTAGAGTTATAAATCGAACCACCTAGGCTAGAAATTGATCAAATCCTACCCAATCATCAGCTAGAGCTCGAAAAGTAGGTAAGAAACCGTACCTCACTCGACGGATTTGGCCATCAGAGTCGCTGGAAAACTCTAAAACACCGCTGGAAAACCCATCCCTTTTCTAAGCTTCGAATCAAGCTCATCGTCGGGTCTTGGATGGGTTTTGTAGAGGAGGAGGAGGGGGAGAGATTTCGTGAAGGTTGTGGCGGCAACTAGGCTGAGATGGTGTCTCTTAAGAATGATGGAAGTGGAGGGAATGAGGAAAATAACCAGAAAATCTGGTTAAATCGCAAGGAAGAAGACGACCCGTCACTGTAGCGACAGTGTTGCTACAGTAACAATTTAAAAAATTCCCACTATGCCCTTTTGTTTCTAGACCTTTTCTCCTTCGTTACAACTCGGAATTGGGCGTGCCGCATGTCTACGGACTTGTATCATCGAGCTCTACACAATGGTATCACCCAAATACGCAAATTCTTTTCGAAACAAAAAGTCAACTTTAAACCCAATAAAATATTTTAGGGCAAAATAGCCTTTTACTAGAATAAATTAATAATTAAAATTTAATTTAGGATCGGGTTGTTACATAAGGCCATTCAAAGTTATTGGCCTAATGCGTGTTGAACAATTGGGATTTGGTTTTCAATATTAATTATACATTTACAGGTGAAAAGTTTTTGAGAAAATGTCCATTAGGGGAGACTCTGTCGATTTTCGGCAGTAGTCAAACCTTAAAAGATTGTAACACCCTGATGCCAAATTAAATTCCATGTCTAAATTATTTTATTTAATTAAATACGAAATTACGAATTTACCCTTGAGGTAAGGGTATTTTCGTCATTTTCTTATTTGGAGAGATTTTAGGACAATGACTGGTATTTGTAGGTAGATCGTATCGAGATGAGTCCGTAGACACGTACTGGACTCGATGTAACGAAGAAGTTATGATCAAAACAAGTTCAATGGCAAAATCGTAAATTTTTTGAAATTGGTTTTTATTAAAACCTGATTTCTCTCTCTCTCTCTCTCTCTCTCTCTCCTCTCTCGTGCATTTCCCTGTCCCTCGTCAAACAGTAACGATGGTTTTTCCACCGCCATCACCGCCACACGCCACCATTTGAGGTGGCACCGGTCCCAAAAGGATTGCCAGCTCATCCCCTTCCAACCCCAACCAAGCCCCGCCGCCAGCAGCCATGAGTTTAGCCGGAAAACGCAGAAAATCCGGCCGATTTTTCCTAAACTTCAAACCTCTCGTTTTCTCCCAATTCTCTACCAAATTGGACTTGTAAGGTATGGTTTTCCACCTATTTTATATGATCTAACTGATGGTTGGGTATGATTTCATTAATTTTGAGCCTAGGTTAGTTGATTTTCAATTTGAAATTTTGTCAATTTTTAGATTACGATTCCGGCGACTTCCCATCACTTTTTGGGATAGGCCCAAGAACAAAAGTAACTCCAAATATGGTGTTTTACCTAGGGGTAGAAGTCTTGGCCCGAGATGTTGAGATTTTTCGGCGAAGCGTTATCACTTTGGACAACCACGCATTGCCAGCTCGTGTGGCGGCGCATGGGCACTGTAGCAAATGTGCATTTTATCCCAATGTTTTGTCCTGGTCCTCACGAGCACGTAGGTGTGCTCGGATTTCAATTCGGATGTTGTCTGACTATCGAATGGATTTACGCCTATTGTGCGTTATCCGGGTTCGATAGGTTTGGACCGTTGGATATAGTCAAATTAATATATGTTACTCTAGACATTTCTAGGATCGTGTAGGAATTCGCGGATCGTTAATCGGAACCCCAGATGTTCCTATTCAATAACTTAAAGTTTGCGTTTTACAATAATCGTCCGATCGTGAGCGATCTAACCGTCCGTTTCGGACCAAACTTACGAGACGTGTATCCTAAACCTTGTGGAACCTTTAGAAACTTTCAGATTGTCTCGTTCCTCGTACATTCACTAGAAACCCGAGAAATTAGGATATTTAATTCAAAGTTTTCATTCGAAACCCTTTGTATTAATCTCTTATTCGTATTCTGAAATAGGTACTCCAACGATGTATATACAGCAGGTGGGACCCTCTCAGGGTCAAGCAACGTGGGACTACCTGTGAGTGGACTTTGTTTTCAAATAATATGCATGGTTTTATGATGGGAAAAATTATGCATAATGTTTTAATGGTATATTGGATATATTATTTATTCAATTGTTGAAATTGATATTTTTATGATGCATTGGCAATATATTTTGGGTTTTGACATAATTGAGTATCTTGAGTATGTATATATAGATTTTGAGAAATGCTATCTACAATTGTCTATGTGTGGGGTACTTGGGTTGTTGAGATGAGATTGTGGAAAGATTTGAGTATAGAATGTTAGTTTGGTGTGCTATAAGACCCTATGTACCTACCTGGATTTGGAACTTGGATATGAAAACTTGAGATACTTGGAAATGTCGGAGCCCGAGGCATCCTTGATGGGGTGTTGCTGTAGATCCTTGATTGGGTAGTCTGCGCGCATAGGATTGGTCACAGACGTATGAGTTTTGAGGGTCTAGGCCGTACGTGCTGGCTGAGAGTTAGTCCCCCAGTTGGACGGCTCGTTCCCTAGCCACATGGTCAATTGAGGAATTCTTTTATGCGGCTCTTTCATGTGGACTAGTCAAACAATCCCTTGGTTGGATTTTTTCCCCTGTACAACTAGGTGATTTTTTCCTGCCAATGTGTACGCTTTCGAGAGTTTAGTTTCGAGACTTATAATATTTGAATGGTGGGTTTTTAAAGTGTTCTTTATGGATTTCGAACTTGGCATCCGTTATTGATTTAACTTGATATGTATATACTTGACTATGATGGTTTTGGGATGCATTTGGATTTCTTGCATGGTTCTCTAAATGGTGGGGTTATATTATGTTGGTTTACACTGAAATGAACTTTATTTTTGTCCACTCACACTTTTCTGTTTTGCCCCCCTCAGCCAGTAGTTGACTGAGCTCCGTAGTCGAGCCGGATCGTGTGCTTCCAAATCTTGAGCCTTCGTAGGAATCTTTCATCATTTAATTCCCACTGAACTTTGTTATGTTATAATCAAATTTTCTTAGATATGATTTGTTATCGCCCGTGTTAGGGTTTGGTTTATGATGCCGGAGGCCTTTGTTGTAAACTGTTTATTCCTTTAAAAGCATGCTGCTGGTTGGGATATTAAATTGTGAATTTTGAGCAGGTTAAAATTTGGGGAAATGTTCAATTTACAGGGGCGACTCTGCCAAAATTTGGGTAGGAAGTCTCATTCTTTAGTAAGTGTGCCCGGCTTCGGGGTGATGTCGGGTAACATGACGGGATTCGTCCTGGTTACAGAGCATTAGGTTCAATTTCCTGTGGACTCCGCACCTTGTGTGCTTCCTTAGCCGCGTTAAGTGTCTAGTGTTCTGTTCGGAAATAATGCCTTTGAGGCGGTTGACCTCATGAGACGTTCCAAGTACGTTTTGTGAGTTTGTTTCCTCTTACACATGGTGAATTTTGACTTCTGATTGGTAAGGTTGTTGGGTTGACTCTGAGGGTTAACTAACTCTTTTAAGGAGTAGTGATTTCGGTTGTAACAAGATTCTGATTCTTATTCTGATGAGACCATGAGGTAACTCCTGTGATCTCGAAAGAGCTTTAATGAAGGCCTGTTGGGTTTGCTGGTGTGAGCTCGAAGTTAATCTTATAGGAAAGTTGCGATGAACCTTTAGAGAAGGGTCAGCTGAGTAGTAGTAAGTTGGAGCAGGAAGGTGTTGTGAGTTTAATTAAAGAAGGGTAGTGGAGATCGCTAACTAGATGATGACAAGTACATCACTGTTAGCAAAGGAACTGTTTGAGTTGAGATCGACAGTTTATCGGGACAAAGTTCCATGCAACTTAGTACAGGTTAGTGGATTGCACTTAGTTTTGTATCCTATGCCAGTGTTAGACCTACACCCATGGCAGGAAGCCTTAGCATTTCTTTACCTACAGAGGATGTCCTGTTTGCGGACATGGTTTTCAGGGGTTATTATGTCCAAGTGGGTGATGCAATGTTGGAAGCCGATTTGATCCCCTTGGACTTGGTTGACCTTGATATGATCTCGGGAATGGATTGGTTGGAGAAACACCATGCATGGGTGGATTGTTTCAGAAAAGAGGTCACACTTAGAAGTCCAGGACAACCTAAAGTCGTATTCTGTGGAGAGCGTACAGTTCTCCAATCCTGTCTTATCTCCGCCATAACGGTAAAAAGGTTACTCAAGAAAGGATGTGTAAGATACTTAGTCCACATCATAGATACTCGTGGGGTCACTCTGAATCTGGAAGACGTTCCTGTTGTTTGTGAGTTTCTAGATGTCTTCCTGAATGATCTTCCTGGTTTGCCTCCTCAGAGAGAAATCGAGTTCACTGTTGAAGTCCTTCCAGGCATGAATCCAATTCATCAAGCTCCTTATAGGATGACACCAGCAGAGTTGCGAGAGTTGAAGACTCAATTGCAGGAATTGGTTGATCTTGAATTCATCCGACCTAGTGTTTCCCCTTGGGGTACACCGGTGTTGTTTGTAAAGAAGAAAGATGGAACCATGAGGCTTTGTATCGACTACAGGCAGTTGAACAAGGTGACAGTGCGTAATCGATATCCTTTGCCTCGAATCGATGACTTGTTCGATCAGTTGAAGGGTTCCAAGTATTTTTTGAGATTGATCTGAGATCGGGATATCATCAACTCAGAGTACGAGAAGAAGATATTCCCAAAACAGCATTTAGGACTCGTTATGGCCATTATGAGTTCTTGGTGATGCCTTTCAGATTGAGAAATGCCCCATCAACTTTTATGGAACTCATGAAAAGAGTGTTCCGACCTTACTTGGATCGCTTTGTGATTGTGTTCATAGACGACATCCTTGTATATTCCCAAACTTTGGAGGGTTATAAGAAGCATTTGAGGTTGGTGTTGAAGACTTTGAGAAGGAAGCAGCTTTATGCCAAGTTCAGTAAGTGTCAGTTTTGGTTGGATAGAGTGGACTTCCTTGGACATGTGATACATGCAGAAGGAATCTATATGGACCCTCGCAAAGTAGAAGTTGTGGTGAATTGGGCGCAACCCACAAGTGCAACAGAAGTACGGAGTTTTCTGGGGTTAGCAGGTTACTATTGTCGATTTGTGGAAGGGTTCTCTTTGATAGCATCACCTCTCACTCGGTTGACGAGGAAGGATGTTAAGTTTGAGTGGACGGAGGAGTGCGAACAGAGTTTTCAGGAGCTGAAGAAGCGTTAACCACCACACCTGTTTTGGCTCTTTCGGATAACTCGGGGAACTTTGTGGTCTATAGTGATGCAACCTTACAAGGCTTGGGATGTGTTCTAATGCAGCATGATCGGGTGATTACTTATGCCTCGAGGTAACTCAAGAAGCATTTGTAGAATTATCCTATCCATGACTTGGAACTTGCTACAGTGGTGTTCGCTCTCAAGATTTGGTGGCATTACTTGTATGGCGAGACGTGTCAAATTTTCACTGATCACAAGAGCCTCAAGTACTTTTTCACTCAGAGGGAGTTGAATATGAGACAGCGACGTTAGCTGGAATTGATTAAGGATTATGACTGTACGATTGAGTATCATCCCGGCTGAGCTAATGTGGTAGCAGATGCACTGAGTAGGAAGGGCAGTGGAAACTTAGCTCATCTCAGAATGGCCTATCTTCCGTTATTGGTGGAACTGCAGAAGGACGGTGTGGATTTGGAAATGACTCAACAGGGAGGAATACTTGCTAGTTTGCATGTGAGACCTATTCTAGTTGAGCGAGTGATTGCAACAAAATTGGAAGATCCTAATGTGGGTGTGATAAGGTTGGGAGTAGAGAACGGTACACGGACGGATTATGCAATAAGAGAGGACGAAGCCTTGGTGACTGGAACTCATCTTTATGTACCCAAGGACAAGGATGACTTGAAAGGAGAAATCATGGAGGAAGCTCATTGTTCCACTTACTCTATGCATCCAGGTAGTACTAAGATGTATCGAACTCTACGTGAGTACTACTCATGGCCGCATATGAAAGGTGATATTGCTAAGTATGTGAGCAGATGTTTGATTTGTCAACAAGTGAAAGCCAAGCGACAGAAACCATCTGGAATTATGCAACCACTCCCGATCCCTGAATAGAAGTGGGAGCATATCACAATGGATTTCGTTTTCAAACTTCCACGTACTTCAAAAGGGCATGATGGAATTTGGGTGATAGTTGACCGACTCACCAAATTCGCCCATTTTCTACTCATTAAAGAAACCTATTCCTTGTCAAAGCTGGCGAAACTCTTTGTGGATGAGATATTTGGATTGCACAGAGCTCCTGTGTCCATTGTATTAGACAGGGATGCTAGGTTCACCTCTCAATTCTGCAAGTGTTTACTTGAGGCTATGGTTACCAAGTTACGTTTTAGTACTGCTTTCCACCCACAGACTGAAGGATAGTCGGAAAGTTTCAATCATCGATGCTAAATATAATCAATGGCATCGGCAGGAAAGACCAAATATTTGTGCTGATGCCTTTATACACTTTTAGTCCTATTATTTATAAAATCGATGCCTAATATACTAACAGCATCGGTATTTCGTTTCACCGATGCCTCTGTGGTGTTGCGTAAATTGAAATTTGGCATAGTGATTGCATAGTTTTAGCTATTGGATTTCACTCAAAACTCACCAAATGACTCCTCCCACCATATTATGATGTTCCCCAAGTTCTGGATTCAATCCGATATCGATTGGTCTAACAAATTGGACACTTCATGTTCGTACGAAGTTCGTTCTGAAATGGAGTGGTTGGTGTATTGCATAGTTATAGAGATTGGATTTCCCTCAAAACTCAAAAAATGACTCCTCCCACCATATTATGATGTTCTCCAAGTTTTGGACTCAATCCGATATCGATTGGTCCAAGAAATTGGCTAATTCAGGTTCGTATGAAGTTCGTTCAGAAATGCAGTGGTTTGTGTTATGCATAGTTTTAGAGATTGGATTTCACTGAGAACTCACCAAATGAATCCTCCCACCATATTATGATGTTCACCAAGTTTTGGGCTCAATCCGATATCCATTGGTCCAAGAAATTAGACTATTCATGTTCGTACAAAGTTCGTTCTGAAATGGAGTGGTTGGTGAATTGCATAGTTTTAGCTAATGGATTTCACTCAAAACTCACCAAATGACTCCTCCCATCATATTACGATGTTCCCCAAGTTTTGGGCTCAATCCGATATCGATTTGTTGGAGAAATTAGACTATTCATGTTTGTACGAAGTACGTTCTAAAATGAAGTGGTTGGTGTAATGTATAGTTTTAGAGATTGAATTTCACTCAAAACTCACCAGATGACTCCTCCAACCATATTATGATGTTCCCCAAGTTTTGGGCTCAATCCGATATTGATTGGTCTAAGAAATTGGACAATTCAGGTTTATACGAAGTTCGTTAAAAAATGCAGTGGTTTGTGTATTGCATAATTTTAGAGATTGGATTTCACTCAAAACTCACCAATTTACTCCTCCCACCATATTATGATGTTTCCCAAGTTTTGGGCTCAATCCGATATCGATTGGGCTAAGGAATTGGAAAATTCAGGTTCGTACGAAGTTCGTTCAGAAATGCAGTGGTTAGTGTATTGCATAAATCAGAGATTGAATTTAACTCAAAACTCCCAAACTGAGTCCTCCAATCATATTATGATGTTCCCCAAGTTTTGGGCTCAATCTGATATCGATTGGTCCAAGAAATCGGACTCTTCATGTTCGTACGAAGTATGTTCTGAAATAAAGTGGTTGGTGTATTGCATAGTTTTAGAATTGGATTTCACTCAAAACTCACCAAATGACTCCTCCCGCCATATTATGATGTTCCTCAAGTTTTGGGCTTAATCAGATATCGATTGGACTAAGAAATTGGATAATTTTGGTTCGTACGAAGTTCGTTCAGAAATGCAGTAGTTGGTGTATTGCATAGTTTTAGGGATTGGATTTCACTCAAAACTCCCCAAATGACTCCTCCCACCATATTATGATGTTCCCCAAGTTTTGGGCTCAATCTGATTTAGATTGGTCCAAATGATTGGACAATTCAGGTTCGTACGAAGTTCGTTCAGAAATGGAGTTGTTGGTGTATTGCATAGTTTTAGAGATTGGATTTCACTCAAAACTCACCAAATGACTCGTCTCACAATATTATGTTATTTCCCAAGTTTTGGGCTCAATCCGATATCGATTGGTCCGAGAAATTTGACAATTCAGGCTCACACGAAGTTCATTATGTAATAGAGTGGTTGGTGTATTGCATAGTTTTAGCCATTGGATTTCACTCAAAACTCACCAAATGACTCATCTCACCATATTACAATGTTCCCCAAGTTTTGGGTTCAATTCGATATAGATTCGTCCAAGAAATTGGACAATTCAGGTTCGTACGAAGTTCGTTATGAAATGGACTGGTTGGTGTATTGCATAGTTTTAGAGATTGGATTTCACTCAAAACTCACCAAATGACTCCCCCAACAATATTATGTTGTTCCCCAAGTTTTGGACTCAATCTGTTATCGATTCGTCCAAGAAATTGGATAATTCAGGTTCGTACGAAGTTCGTTATGTAATGGAGTGGTTGGTGTATTGCATAGTTTTAGCAATTGGATCACTCTCAAAAGTCACCAAATGACTCCCCTCACCATATCATGATGTTCCTCATGTTTTGGCCTCAATCCGATACCGATTTGTCCAAGAGATTAGACAATTCAAGTTTGTACGAAGTTCATTCTGAAATGGAGTGGGTGGTGTATTGCATAGTTTTAGAGATTGAATTTCACTCAAAACTCACCAAACAACTCCTCCCACCAAATTACCACATTCCCCAAGTTTTGAGCTCAATCCGACATCGATTGGCACAAGCAATTGGACTATTCATGTTCGTACGAAGTACATTCTAAAATGGAGTGGTTGGGTATCAGATAGTTTTAGAGATTGGATTTCACTCAAAACTCACCAAACGACTCCTCCCACCATATTGTGATGTTCGCCAAGTTATGGGCTCAATCCAATATCAATTGCTCTAAGAAATTGGACAATTCAGGTTCGTATGAAGGTCGTTCAGAAATGCAGTGGTTTGTGTATTGCATAGTTTTAGAGGTTGGATTTCACTGAAAACTCACCGAATGACTCCTCCGACCATCTTATGATGTTCCCCATGTTTTGGAATCAATCTGATATCAATTGGTCCAAGAAATTGGACAATTCAGGTTCTTACGAAGTTCGTTCCGAAATGGAGAGGTTGGGGTATTGCCTAATTTTGGAGATTGGATTTCACTCAAAACTCACCAAATGACTCATCCGACTATATTATAATGTTCCCCAAGTTTTGGCCTCAATCTGATATCGATTGGTCCAAGAAATTGGACTATTCATGTTTGTATAAAGTTTGTTAGGAAATGGAGTGGTTGGTTTATTGCATAGTTTTAGTGATTGGATTTCAATCAAACTTGACCAAATGACTCCCCCCACCATATTATGATATTCCCCAAGTTTCGGACTCAATCTGATATCGATTGGCCCAAGAAATTGGACTATTCATGTTCGTACGAAGTACGTTCTAAAATGGAGTGGTTGGTCTATCGCATAGTTTTAGAAATTGAATTTCACTCGAAACTCACCAAATGACTCCTCCCACCGTATTATCATATTCCCCAAGCTTTGGGCTCAATCCGATATCAATTGGTCCAAGAAATTGGACAATTCAGGTTCATGCGAAGTTCGTTCAGAAATGCAGTGGTTTGTGTATTGCATAGTCTTAGAGATTGGATTTCACTCAAAACTCACCAAATGGCTCCTCCCACCATATTATGATGTTCCCTAAGTTTTGGGCTCAATCCAACATCGATTGGTCCAAGGAATTGGACTATTCATGTTCATACGAAGTTCGTTCTGAAATGGAGTGGTTGGTGTATTGCATAGTTTTAGAGATTGGATTTCACTCAAAACTCGCCAAATAACTCCTCCCACCAAATTATGATGTTCCCCAAGTTTTGGGCTCAATCCGATATCGATTGGTCTAAGAAATTGGACTTTTCATGATCGTACAAAGTTCTTTCTCAAATTGAGTAGTTGGTGTATTGCGTAGTTTTAGAGATTAGATTTCACTCAAAACTCACCAAATGACTACTCCCACCATATTAGGATGCTCCCTAAGGTTTGGACTCAATCAGATACCAATTCACCCAACAAATTGGACAATTCAGGTTTGTACGAAGATGACTCATCCTACAGTATTATGATGTTCCTCAAGTTTTGGGCTCAATCCGGTTTCGATTGGTCTAAGAAATTGGACTATTCATGTTCATACGAAGTTCGTTATGGAATGGAGTGGTTGGTGTGTTTCATAGTTTTAGTGATTGGATTTCACTCAAAACTCATGAAATGACCCACCCACTATATTACGATGTTCCCTAAGTTTTGAGCTCAATCTGACATCAATTGGTCCAAGAAATTGGACAATTCAAGTTCGTACGAAGTTCGTTCAGAAATGGAGTGGTTGGTGTCTTACGTAGTTTTAGAAATTGGATTTCACTCAAAGCTCACCGAATGACTCCTCCCACCATATTATGATGTCCCCCAAGTGTTGGGCTCAATCCGATATCGATTGGTCGAAGAAAATGAAATATTCATGTTCGTACGAAGTTGGTTTAGAAATGGAGTGGTTGGTGTATTGCATAGTTTTTGAGATTGAATTTCACTCATAGCTGACCAAATGACTCCTCCCACCATATTATGATGTCCCCCATGTTTGGGGCTCAATCCGATATCGATTGGTCCAAGAAATTGGACTATTCATATTCGTACGAAGTTCGTTATGAAATGGAGTGATTGGTGTATTGCATAGTTTTAGAGATTGGATTTTGCTCAAAACACACCAAATGACTCATCCTACAATATTTTGATGCTCCCCAAGTTTTGGGCTCAATTCGATATCGATTGGTCCAAGAAATTGGACTATTCATGTTTGTATGAAGTTCGTTATGGAATGGAGTGGTTGGTGCATTGCATTGTTTTAGAGATTGGGTTTCCCTCAAAATTCACCAAATGACTCCGCCCACAATATTATGATGTTCCCCTAATTTTGGGCTCAATCCGATGTCGATTGGTCTAAGAAATTAGACTATTCATGTTCGTACAAAGTTCGTTCTGAAATGGAGTGGTTGATGTATTGCATAGTTTTAGAGATTGGATTTCACTCAAAACTAACCAAATGACTCCTCCCACAATATTACGATGTTCCCCCAGTTTTGGGCTAAATCTATGTAATTTAACTTGGAACCAAGTTACCATTCTCCATGGGATCGACCTCGTATTTACATAAGCTATTCTATGAATGGTTCGTGCACTTGCGAGAATTAAAGTTGCTATATTTACTGACTCATTTTAGTCATTCGGAATAGCCTCAACAAGTTTTTGGCGCCGTTGCCGGGGATCCGATAACGATGGTGCTATAGTTTGATTACTTTTAGTGTTTTTGTTTTTGTTTGTTTTGTTTGTTTCTTTTCGTTGGTTTTTCAGTATTCAGTTTTTCTATTTAGTTGTTATCTCCATTGAAGGCACTCAATTGGGTTCCTTTGTGTGTTCATGTATGTCCGAATTTGACTAGGAGCAAAGTTCACCTGAGCCACTTTCACCAAGAACCGCTACTGTACGTGCTGGTTTGAGGAGGAATTATAGTTTTTCAAGCACTGAATCTAAGAGTTACGAATCTAAACGTTCAAGCAAGATGGCGGAAATTCCAAACAACAACAATAATGATGAAGGAGGTGATGTGCTTGTTGTCCAACCTAGAAAACCCCTGCGTGAGTTTTCCATTCCCAAAGACACCGATCAACCTTCGTGCATCGTCTATCCTCAAGTCACAATTGACAGGTTTGAGCTTAAAAGTGGTATGATTCATCTTTTTCCAATTATTATGGTAATACCACTGAGGATCCTTACATGCATATTAAGCAATTCTTTGAAATATGTGCTACGATCAAAATTCAAGGCCTTGATGATGAGCAGATTAAGATGAGGCTAAACCCATTCAATTTAAAAGATAAAGTTAAGTCTTGGATGTACTCTTTGCCTAATGCTTCAATTCAAACTTGGGATAAGCTTTCTAATAAGTTTTTGCAGAAATCCTTTCCGGCTCAAAAGACTAACATGATTAGAAAAGAAATTCTTGGTTTCACACAAAAGGAAGGAGAAGCTCTTCATGAATGTTGGGAGAGGTATAAGGAGATGGTAAGTTCTTGCCCACACCACAACATAGAGAGTTCGATGCAAATGCAATCTTTCTACGAAGGTTTGCTTGATTCCGAAAGGATGATGGAAGATGCAACAAGTGGAGAAGGACTGATGAACAAAATAGCATATGAGGCTTTTACTCTCTTTGAATCTTTGAGTGCTAACTCTCAACAATGGAGCTACAATAAAGGAAGAGGAGTTCCTATGAAAGCTGTGGTCTCTGAGGTAATTACTAATACTGGGATTGGATTTCACTCAAAACTCACCAAATGACTCCTCCTACAATATTATGATGTTCCCCAACTTTCGGGCTCAATCCGATATCGATTGGTCCAAGAAATTGGACTATTCATGTTCATACGAAGTTCGTTCTGAAATGGAGTGGTTGGTGTATTGCATAGTTTTAACTGTTGGATTTCACTCAAAACTCACCAAATGACTCCTCCTACAATATTATGATGGTCTCCAAGTTTTGGGCTCAATCCAATATTGATTGGTCCAAGAAATTGGACTATTCATATTCGTACGAAGTTCGTTATGAAATGGAGTGGTTGTTGTATTGCATACTTTTAGCTGTTGGATTTCACTCAAAACTCACCAAATGACTCCTCCCACAATATTATGATGTTCCCCAAGTTTTGGACTCAATCAGATACCGATTTGCCCAACAAATTAGGCAATTTAGGTTCGTACGTACTTCGTTCAGAAATGGAGTGGTTGGTGTGTTGCATAGTTTTAGAGGTTGGATTTAACTTAAAAATCACCAAATGACTCCTCCCACCATATTAAGATGTACCCCAAGTTTTGGGCTCAATCCGACATCAATTGGTCCTAGAAATTGGACAATTTAGGTTCGTATGAAGTTCATTCAGAAATGGAGTGGTTGGTGTATTGCATAGTTTTAGAGATTGAATTTCACTCAAAACTCACCAAATGACTCATCCCACCATATTATGATGTTCCCTAAGTTTTGGACTCAATCAGATACCAATTCGCCCAACAAATTGGACAATTCAGGTTTGTACGAAGTTCGTTCAGAAATGGAGCGGTTGGTGTATTGCATTGTTTTAGAGATTGAATTTCACTCAAAACTCACCAGTTGACTCCTCCCACCATATTATAATGTTCCCCGAGTTTTAGGCTCAATCCGATATCGATTGGTCCAACAAATTGGACTATTCATGTTCGTACGAAGTTCGTTCTGAAAGAAGTGGTTGGTAAAATGCATAGTATTAGAGATTGGATTTCACTCAAAACTCATCAAATGACTCCTCCCACCATATTATGATGTTCCCCAAGTTTTGGGCTCAGTCCGATATCGATTGGTCCAAGAAATTGGACTATTCATGTTCGTACGAAGTTCGTTCAGAAATGGAGTGGTTGGTGTGTTGCATAGTTTTAGAGATTGGATTTTACTCAAAACTCACCAAATGACTCCTCCCACCATATTAAGATGCACCCCAAGTTTTGGGCTCAATCCGACATTAATTCGTCCAAGAAATTGGACAATTCAGGTTCGTATGAAGTTCATTCAGAAATGGAGTGGTTGGTGTATTGCATAGTTTTAGAGATTGGATTTCACTCAAAACTCACCCAAATGACTCCTCCCACCATATTATGATGTTCCTTAAGTTTTGGGCTCAATCCGGTATCGATTCGTCCAAGAAATTGGACTTTTCATGATCGTACAAAGTTTATTCTCAAATAGAGTGGTTGGTGTATTGCATAGTTTAAGAGATTAGATTTCACTCAAAACGCACCAAATGATTCCTCCCACCATATTATGATGTTCCCTAAGTTTTGGGCTCAATCAGATACCAATTCGCCCAGCAAATTGGACAATTCAGGTTCGTACGAAGTTCGTTCAGAAATGGAGTGGTTGGTGTATTGCATTGTTTTGGAGATTGGACTTCACTCAAAACTCACCACTTGACTCCTCCCACCATATTATGATGTTCTCCAAGTTTTGGGCTCAATCCGATATCGATTGGTCCAAGAAATTGGACTATTCATGTTCGTACGAAGTTCGTTCTGAAATGGAGTGGTTGGTGTATTGCATTGTTTTAGAGATTGGATTTCACTCAAAACTCACCCAATGACTCCTCCCACCATATTATGAGGTTGCTCAAGGTTTGGACTCAATCAGATACCAATTTGCCCAACAAATTGGACAATTCAGGTTCGTACGAAGTTCGTTCAGAAATGGAGTGGTTGGTGTATTGCATTGTTTTAGAGATTGGATTTCACTCAAAACTCACCACATGACTCCTCCCACCATATTATGATGTTCCCGAAGTTTTGGGCTCAATCTGATATCGATTGGTCCAAGAAATTGGACTATTCATGTTCGTACGAAGTTCCTTCAGAAATGGAGTGGTTGGTGTGTTGCATAGTTTTAGAGATTGGATTTTACTCAAAACTCACCAAATGACTCCTCCCACCATATTAAGATGTACCCCAAGTTTGGATCAATCCGACATCAATTGGTCCAAGAAATTGGACAATTCAGGTTCGTATGAAGTTCATTCAGAAATGGAGTGGTCGGTGTATTGCATAGTTTTAGAAGTTTTAGAGATTGGATTTCACTCAAAACACACCAAATGACTCCTCCCGCCATATTATGATGCTCCCCAAGTTTTGGACTCAATCCAACATCGATTGGCCCATGAAATTGGAGAATTCAGGTTCGTACGAAATTCGTTATGAAATAGATTGGTTGGTGTATTGCATTGATCTATATGTTTGATTTCACTAGAAACCCACCGAATAACTCCTCCGACCATATTATGATGTTCTCCAAGTTTTGGGCTCAGTCCGATATCGATTGGTCTAAGCAATTGGATTATTCATGTTCGTACGAAGTTCGTTCATAAATGGAGTGGTTGGTGTGTTGCATAGTTTTATAGATTGGAATTCACTCAAAACTCACCAAATGACTCCTCCCACCATATTATGATGTTCCTCAAGGTTTGGACTCAATCAAATACCAATTCGCCCAACAAATTGGACAATTCAGGTTCGTACGAAGTTCCCTTAGAAATGGAGTGGTTATTGTATTGCATTGTTTTGGAGATTGGATTTCACTCAAAACTCACCACATGACTCCTCCCACCATATTATGATGTTCCCCAAGTTTTGGGCTCATCCGATATCAATTGGTCCAAGAAATTGGACTATTCATGTTCGTACGAAGTTCATTCTGAAACGGAATGGTTGGTGTATTGCATAGTTTTAGAGATTGGATTTCACTCGAAACTCACCAAATGACTCCTCCCAGCATATTATGTTGTTCCCCAAGTTTTGGGCTTAGTCCGACATCGATTGGTCTAAGAAATTGGTATATTTATGTTCGTACGAAGTTCGTTCAGAAATGGAGTGGTTGGTGTGTTGCATAGTTTTAGAGATTGGATTTTGCTCAAAAATCGCCAAACGACTCCTCCCACCATATTAAGATGTACCCCAAGTGTTGGACTCAATCCGACATCAATGGGTCTAAGAAATTGGACAATTTAGGTTCGTATGAAGTTCATTCAGAAATGGAGTGGTCGGTGAATTGCATAGTTTTAGAGATTGGATTTCACTCAAAACACACCGAATGACTCCTCCCGCCATATTATGATGTTTCCTAAGTTTTGGGCTCAATCCGGTATCGATTCGTCCAAGAAATTGGACTTTTCATGATCGTACAAAGTTCATTCTCAAATGGAGTTGGTGTATTGTATAGTTTTAGAGGTTAGATTTCACTCAAAACTCACCAAATGACTCCTCCCACCATATTATGATGGTCCCCAAGGTTTTGACTCAATTAGATACCAATTCGCCCAACCAATTGGACAATTCAGGTTCGTACAAAGTTCGTTCAGAAATGGAGTGGTTGGTGTATTGCATTGTTTCCGAGATTGGATTTCACTCAAAACTCACCATATGACTCCTCCCACCATAGTATGATGTTCCCCAAGTTTTGGACTCAATCCAACATTGATTGGTCCATGAAATTGGAGAATTAAGGTTCGTACGAAATTTGTTATGAAATAGATTGGTTGGTGTATTGCATAGTTCTACATATTGGATTTCACTAGAAACCCGCCGAATGACTCCTCCCACCATATTATGATGTTCTCCAAGTTTTGGGCTCAGTCCAATATCGATTGGTCTAAGAAATTGGACTATTCATGTTCATACAAAGTTCGTTCATAAATGGAGTGGTTGGTGTGTTGCGTAGTTTTAGAGATTGGATTTTACTCAAAACTGACCAAATGACTCCTCTCACCATAATACGGTGTTCCCCAATTTTGGGATCAATCCGACAACAATTGGTCCAAGAAATTGGACAATTCAGGTTCGTATGAAGTTCGTTCGAAAATGGAACGGTTGGTGTATTACATAGTTTTGGAGATTGGATTTCACTCAAAACTCACCAAATGACTCCTCCCACCATATTATGTTGTTCCCCAAGTTTTGTGCTCAATCCAAAATCGATTGGTCCAAGAAATTGGGCTATTCATGTTCGTAGGAAATTCGTTCAGAAACAGAGTGGTTGGTGTATTGCATAGTTTTAATGATTGGATTTCACTCAAAATTCACCAAATGACTCCAACCACAATATTATGATGCTCCCCAAGTTTTGGATTTCACTCAAAACTCACCAAATGACTCCTCGCACATTATTATGATGTTCCCTAAGTTTTGGGCTCAATCCGGTATCGATTCGTCCAAGAAATTGGACTTTTCATTATCGTACAAAGTTCATTCTCAAATGGATTGGTTGGTGTATTGCATAGTTTTACAGATTCGATTTTACTCCAAACTCACCAAATGACTCCAACCATAATATTATGATGTTCCCCAAGTTTTGGACTCAATCAGATACCGATTTGCCCAAAAAATTGGGCAATTTAGGTTCGCACGTAGTTCGTTCATAAATGGAGTGGTTGGTGTGTTGCATAGTTATAGATATTGGATTTAACTCAAAACTCACCAAATGACTCCTCCCACCACATTATGATGTACTCCAAGTTTGGGCTCAATCCGACATCAATTGGTCCAAGAAATTGGACAATTCAGGTTCGTATGAAGTTCATTCAGAAATGGAGTGGTTGGTGTATTGCATAGTTTTAGGGATTGGATTTCACTCAAAACTCACCAAATGACTCTTCCCACCACATTACGATGTTCCTAAGTTTTGGGCTCAATCCGGTATCGATTCTCCTAAGAAATTGGACTTTTCATGATCGTACAACGTTTATTCTCAAATGGAGTGGTTGGCATATTGCATAATTTTAGAGATTAGATTTCACTCAAAACTCCCCAAATGACTCCTCCCACCACATTATGATGTTCCCCAAGTTTTGGACTCAATCATATACCAATTCGCCCAACAAATTGGACAATTCAGGTTCGTACGAAGTTCGTTCTAAAATGGAGTGGTTGGTGTATTCCATAGTTTTAGAGGTTGGATTTCACTCAAAACTCACCACATGAGTCCTCCCACCATATTATGATGTTCCCCCAGTTTTGGGCTCAATCCAATATCCATTGGTCCAACAAATTGGACTATTCATGTTTGTACGAAGTTCATTCTGAAACGGAGTGGTTGGTGTATTGCATAGTTTTAGAGATTGAATTTCACTCAAAACTCACCAAATGACTCCTCCCATAATATTATGATGTTCCCCAAGTTTTGGGCTCAATCCAACATGAATTGGTCCAAGAAATCGGACAATTCTGGTTCGTATGAATTTCATTCAGAAATGGAGTGGTTGGAGTATTCCACAGTTTTAGAGGTTGGATTTCACTCAAAACTCACCAAATGACTCCTCCCACAATATTATGATGTGCCCCAAGTTTTCGGCTCAATCCGATATCGATTGGTCCAAGAAAGTTGACAATTCATGTTCGTACGAAGTTCGTTATGAAATGGAGTGGTTTATGTATTGCATAGTTTCAGCTGTTGGATGTCACTCAAAAGTCACCAAATGACTCCTCCCACAATATTATGAAGTTCCCCAAGTTTTGGACTCTATCAGATACCAATTCGCCCAAGAAATTGGATAATTTAGGTTCATACGATGTTGATTCAATAATGGAGTGGGTGCTGTATTGCATAGTTTTAATGATTGGATTTCACTCAAAACTCACAAAATGACTCCTCCGACCATATTATGATGTTCCCCAAGTTTTGGGCTCAATTCGATATCGATTTGCCCAAGAAATGTGGTATACATGTTCCTATGAAGTTCGTTCTGAAATAGAGTGGTTGGTGTATTGCATAGTTTTAGAGATTTGTTTCCACTCAAAACACCAAATGACTCCTCCCACCATATTAGGATGTTCCCCAGGTTTTGGGCTCCATCAGATATCGATTGGTCATAGAAATTAGACAATTCAGGTTCGTACAAAGTTCATTCTGAAATGGAGTGGTTGGTGTTTTGCATAGTTTTAGAGATTGTATTTCACTCAATGCTCACCAAATGACTCCACCCACCATAATATGATGTCCCCAAGTTTTGGGCTCAATCCGATATCGATTTGTCCAACAAATTATACTATTCATGTTCGTACGAAGTTCGTTCTGAAATGGCGTGGTTTGTGTATTGCATAGTTTTATAAATTGCATTTCACTCAAAACTCCCCAAATGACTCCGCCAACCATATTATCGTGTTTTCCAAGTTATGGGCTCAATCCGAAATCGATTGGTACAAAAAATTGGACTACTTACGTTCATACAAAGTTTGTTCTGAACTGGTGTGGATGGTGTATTGCATAATTTTACAAACTGGATTTCACTCAAAACTCACCAAATGACTACTCCCACCATATTATTATGTTCCCCAAGCTTTGGGCTCAATCCGACATCGATTAGCCCAAGAAATTGGGCCATTCATGTTCGTACGAAGTTCGTTTTGAAATGGAGTGGTAGGTGTATTGCATAGTTTTATAGATCTGATTTCACTCACAACTAACCAAATGACTCCACCCACCATATTATGATGTTCCCCAAGTTTTCGGCTCAATCCGATATCGATTGTTCCAAGAAATTGGACAATAGAGGTTCGTACAAAGTTCGTTCAGAAATGGTGTGGTTTGTGTATTGCATAGTGTTAGAGATTGGATTTCATTGAAACCTCACCAAATGACTCCTCTAACCATATTTTGATGTTCCCCAAGTTTTGGGCTCAATCCGATATCGATTGGTCCAAGAAATTGGACTATTCATGCTCATACGAAGGTTATTCTGAAATGGAGTGGTTTGTGTATTGCTTAGTTTTAGAAATTGAATTTCACTCAATGCTCGTCAAATGACTCCTCCCAACATATTATGACGTTCCTCAAGTTTTGGGCTCAATCAGACATCAATTGGTCTAAGCAATTCCGGTTCGTATGAAGTTCGTTCAGAAGTGGAGTGGTTGGTGTATTGCATAGTTTTAGAGATTGGATTTCACTCAAAACTCACCAAATGACTACTCCCACCATATTATGATGTTCTCCAAGTTTTGGGCTTAATCTGATATCGATTAGCCTAAGAAATTGGGCTATTTATGTTCGTACGAAGTTCGTTCTGAAATGGAGTGGTAGGTGTATTACATAGTTTTAGAGATTTGATTTCACTCAAAACTAACCAAGTGACTCCTCCCCCCATATTATGATGTTCCCCAAGTTTTCGGCTCAATCCGATATCGATTGTTCCAAGAAATTGGACAATAAAGGTTCGTACGAAGTTCATTCAGAAATGGAGTGGTTTGTGTATTGCATAGTGTTAGAGATTGGATTTCATTAAAAGCTCACCAAATGACTCCTCCAACCGTATTTTGATGTTCCCCAAGTTTTGGGCTCAATCCAATATCGATTGGTCCAAGAAATTGGAATTTTCATGTTCGTATGAAGGTCATTCTGAAATGGAGTGGCTGGTGTATGGCCTAGTTGTAGAGGTTGGATTTCACTTAAAACTCACCAAATACCTCCCCCGACCGTATTATGATTTTCCCCAAATTTTGGACTTAATCTGATATCGATTGGTCCAAGAAATTGAAAAATTCATGTTCGTACGAAGTTCGTTCAGAAATGCAGTGGTTTGTGTATTGCATTGTTTTAGAGACTGGATTTCACTCAATGCTCACCAAATGACTCATGCCAACATATTATGATGTTCCCCAACTTTTGGGCTCAATCCGACATCAATTGGTCCAAGAAATTGGACAACCCAAGTTCGTACGAAGTTCATTCAGAAATAGAGTGGTTGGTGGATTGCATAGTTTTAGCTGTTGGATTTCACTTGAAACTCACCAAATGACTCCTCCCAACATATTACGATGTTCTCCAAGTTTTGGGCTCAATCCGAGATCAATTGGTCCAAGAAATTGGACAATTCAGGTTTGTATGAAGCAATCCGAAGTGGAGTGTTTGGTGCATGGCATAGTTTTAGAGATTGGATTTCACTAAAAACTCACCAAATGACACATCCCACAATAGTATGATGTTCCAAAAGTTTTGGGCTCAATATGATATAGATTGGTCCAACAAATTCCATTATTCATGTTCGTATGAAGTTCGCTCTAAAATGAAGTGGTTGGTGTATTGCATTGTTTTAGAGATTGGATTTCACTTCAAAACTCACCAAATGACTCCTCCCACCATATTATGATGTTCCCCAATTTTTGGGCTCAATCCGACATCAATTTGTCAGAGAAATTGGACAATTTATGTTCGTACGAAGTTCATTCAGAAATGCAATGGTTTGTGTGTTGCATAGTTTTAGAGATTGCATTTTACTCAAAACTCACCAAATGACTGCTCCCACCATATTATGATGTTCCAAAGTTTTGGGGTCAATCCGATATCTATTGGTCTAAGAAATTGGACTATTCATGTTCGTACGAAGTACGTTCAGAAATACAGTGGTTGGTGTATTGCATAGTTTTGGAGATTTAATTTCACTCAAAACTCCCCAAATGACTCCTCCCACCATATTATGATGTTCCCCAAGTTTTGGGCTCAATCCGATATCAGTTGTTGCAAGAAATTGGACAATTTAAGTTCGTACGAAGTTCGTTCAGAAATGCAGTGGTTTGTGTATTGCATAGTTTTAGAGATTGCATTTTACTCAAAACTCACCAAATGACTCCTTCCACCATATTATGATGGTCCCCAAGTTTTGGGCCGAATCCGATATCGACTGGTCCAAGAAATTGGACAATTAAGGTTCTTACGAAGTTCGTTCAGAAATGGAGTGGTTGGTGTATTGCGTTGTTTTATTGCTTGGATTTCATTCAAAACTAATCAAATGATTCCTCCCACCATATTATGATGTTTCCCAAGTTTTGGGCTCAATCCGATATTGATTGGTCCAAGAAATTGAACAATTCAGGTTCGTACGAACTTCGTTCTGAAATGGAGTGGTTGGTGTATTGCATTGTTTTAGAGATTGAATTTTACTCAAAACTCACCAAATGACTCCCACTATATTATGATGTTCCCCAAGTTTTGGACTCAATCTGATATCGATTGGTCTAAGAAATTGGACTATTCATATTCGTACGAAGTTTGTTCAGAAATGGAGACGTTGGTGTATTGCATAGTTTTAGAGATTGGATTTCACTCAAAACTCACCAAATGACTCCTCCCACCATGTTATGATGTTCCCCAAGTTTTGGGCTCAATCCGAAATCGATTGGGCCAAGAAATTGGACTACTCATTTTCGTAAGAAGTTTGTTCTGAAATGGATTGGTTGGTGTATTGCATAGTTTTAGCTGTTGAATTTCACTCAACTCAACAAAACTCCTCCCACCATATTATGTTGTTCCCCAAGTTTTGGGCTCAATCCGACATCAATTTGTCCAAGAAATTGGACAATTCAAGTTCGTACGAAGTTCGTTCAGAAATGCAGTGGTTTGTGTATTGCATAGTTTTAGAGATTGCATTTCAGTTAAAACTCACCATATGACTCCTCCAATCATATTATGAAGTTCCCCAAGTTTTGGACTCAATCAGATATCGATTCACCCAAGAAATGGGACAATTCAGGCTCGTACGAAGTTCGTTCAGAAATGGAGTGATTTTTGCATTGCATAATTTTAGCTATTGGATTTCACTCAAAACTCACCAAATGATTCCTCCGACAATATTATGTTGTTCCCCACGTTTGAACTCCATTAGATATCGATTCGCCCAAGAAATTAGACATCTCAGGTTCGTACGAAGTTCGTTCAGAAATGGAGTGGTTGCTGTATTGCATAGTTTTAGAGATTGGATTTCACTCAAAATTCAACAAATGACTCCTCCCACCATATTATGATGTTCCCCAAGTTTCGGGCTCAATACGGTATCGATTGGTCCAAGAAGTTGGACTATTCATGTTCGTACGAAGTTCGTTCTGAAATGGAGTGGTTGGTGTGACAGGACCCGATCCAAATTCCTCTTTGGAATCCGAACTAGACCCTGTGCGTGTCCGACACTGGTGAATGTTGGGCACAAATGACCTAAATATGAATTTTAGGTTTGGGTCATTACATGGTGTATTGCTTAGTTTTAGACATTGGATTTCACTCAAAAGTCACCAAATGAGTCCTACCACAATATTATGTTGTTCCCCATGTTTTCGGCTCAATCCGATATCAACTGGTCCAAGAAATTGGGGTATTCATGTTCGTACAAAGTTCGTTCTGAAATGGAGTAGTTGGTGTATTGCATAGTTTTAGAGATTGAATTTCACTCAAAAGTCACCAAATGACTTCTCCCACAATATTATGAAGTTACCCAAGTTTTGGACTCAATCTGAAATTGATTCGCCCAAGAAATTGCACAATTCTGGTTCGTAAGAAGTTCGTTCAGAAATGAGTGGTTTCTGTATTTCATAGTTTTAGCTATTGGATTTCACTAAAAACTCACCAAATGACTCCTCCCGCAACAATATGACGTTTCCCAAGTTTTGGACTCAATCAGATATAGATTCGTCCAAGAAATTTGACAACTCAGGTTCGTACGAAGTTCGTTTAGAAATGGAGTGGTTGTTGTATTGCATTGTTTTAGAGATTGGATTTCACTCAAAACTAACCAAATGACTCCTCCCACCATAATATGATGTTCCCCAAGTTTTGGGCTCAATCCGATATCGATTGGTCCAAGAAATTGGAAAATTCAGGTTCGTACGAAGTTCGTTCTGATATGGAGTGGTTGGTGTATGCATAGTTCAAGCGATTGGATTTCACCCAAAATCCACCAAATGACTCCTCCCACCATATTATGATGTTCCCCAAGTTTTGGACTCAATCCAATATTGATTGGTCTATGAAATCGGAAAATTTAGGTTCGTACGAAGTTCGTTCTGAAATGGAGTGGTTGGTGTTTTGCATAGTTTTAGCCAGTGGCTGTTACTCAAAATTCCCCAAATGACTCCTCCCACAACATCACGTTGTTCCTCAAGTTTTGGACTCAATCTGATATCGATTGGTACATGAAATTGGACAATTCAGAGTCGTACGAAGTTCGTTCTAAAATGGAGTGGTTGGTGTATTGCATAGTTTTAGCCATTGGATTTTGCTCAAACTCAGCAAATGACTCCTCCCACCATATTTTGTTGTTCCCCAAGTTTTGGGCTCAATCAATCCGATATCGTTTGGTCCAAGAAATCGGACAATTCAGGTTCGTACGAAGTTCGTTTTGTAATGGAGTGGCTGCTGTATTTTATAGTTCTAGAGATTGGATTTCACTCAAAACCCACCAAATAACTCCTCCCACCATGTTAAAAGGTTCCCGAAGTTTTGGACTCAATCCGATATCGATTGGTCCATGAAATCGTACAATTCAGAGTCGTACGAATTTCATTATGAAATGGAGTGGTTAGGGTATTGTATAGTTTTAGCCATTGAATTTCACTCAAAACTCACCAAATGACTCCTCCCACAACATTATGATGTTCCCCAAGTTTTGGATTCAATCCGATATCGACTGGTCCACGAAATTGGACAATTCAGGTTCATACGAAGTTCATTCTGAAATAAAGTGTTGGCGTATTGCATAGTTCTAGAGATTGGATTTCACAAAAAACCCACCAAACGACTCCTCCCACTATATTATGATGTTCCCCAAGTTTTGGACTCAATTCGATTTCGATTGGTCCATAAAATCGGACAATTCAGGTTCGTACGAAGTTCGTTCTGAAATGGAGTGGTTGGTGTATTGCATAGTTCTAGAGATTGGATTTCACTCAAAACCCACCAAATGACTCCTCCCACCATATGATGATGTTCCCCAAGTTTTGGGCTCAATTCGATATCGATTGGGCCATGAAATTGGATAATTCAGGTTCGTACGAAGTTCATTGCAAAATGGAGTGGTTGGTTTATTGCAGAGTTTTAGCCATTGGATTTCACTCAAAGCTCGCCAAATGACTCCTCCCACAACATTATGATGTTCCCCAAGTTTTGGACTCAATCCTATATCGATAGGTCCATGAAATCGGACAATTCAGGTTCGTACCAAGTTCGTTCTGAAATGGACTGGTTGATACGTTGCCCAGTTTTAGCCATTGAATTTTGGTCAAAACTCACTAATTGACTCCTCCCACCATATTATGTTGTTCCCAAAGTTTTGGTCTCAATCTGATATCGATTGGTCCATGGAATTGGACAATTCAGGTTCGTACGAAATTCGTGCATAAAATGGAGTTGTTGGTGTATCGCATTGTTCTAGAGATTAGATTTCACACAAAACCCACCAAATGACTCCTCCCACAACATTACGATGTTCCCCAAGTTTTGGACTCAATCCGATATCTATTGGTCCATGAAATCGGACAATGCAGGTTCGTACGAAGTTTGTTCTGAAATGGAGTGGTTGGTGTATTGCATAGTTCTAGAGATTGGATTTCACTCAAAATCCCCCAAATGATTCCTCCCACGATATTATGATGTTCCCTAAGTTTTGGACTCAATCCGATATCAATTGGTCCATGAAATCGGACAATTCATGTTCGTAAGAAGTTCGTTCTGAAATGGAGTGGTCGGTGTATTGCATAGTTTTAGCCATTGGATTTCACTCAAAACTCACGAAATGACTCTCCTTTCACAAAATTGTGATGTTCTCCAAGTTCTGGACTCAATCCGATATCGATTGGTCCATGAAATTGGATAATTTAGGTTCGTACGATATTCGTTCTAAAATGGAGCAGATGGTGTATTTTATAGTTCTTTATATTGGATTTCACTCAAAACTCACCAAATGACTCCTCCCACAACGTTATGATGTTCCCCAAGTACTGGACTCAATACAATATCGATTGGTCCACGAAATTGGACAATTCAGTTTCTTACGAAGTTACTTCTGAAATGGAGTAGTTGGTGTATTGCATCGTTCTAGAGATTGGATTTCACTCAAAACCCACCATATTATAACTTTCCCCAAGTTTTGGACTCAATCCGATAACGATTGGTCCTTCAAAATCGGACAATTTAAAGTTGTACGAAGTTCGTTCTGAAATGGAGTGGTTGGTGTATTGCAAATTGTAGCCTTTGGATTTTGCTCAAAACTCATCAAATGATTCCTCCCACCGTATTGTGATGTTCCCCAAGTTTTGGGCTCAAATTGATATCGATTGGTCCAAGAAATTGGATAATTCAGGTTTGTACGAAGTTCATTCTGAAATGGAGTGGATGGTGTATTGCATAGTTCTAGTCATTGGATTTCACTCAAAACTCCCCAAATGACTCCTGCCACAACATTATGATGTTCCCCAACTTTTGGACTCAATCCGATATCGATTGGTCGAAGAAATTAGACAATTCAGGTTTGTACGAAGTGCGTTCTGAAATTGAATGGATGGTGTATTGCATAGTTCTAGATATGGGTTTCACCCAAAACCCACCAAATGACTCCTCCCACAATATTATGATGTTCCCCAAGTTTTGGACTCAATCCGATATTGATGGGTCTATGAAACCAGACAATTCAAGTTCGTACAAAGTTCGTTCTGAAATGGAGTGATTTGTGTATTGCATAGTTTTAGCACGTGGATTTTACTCACCAAACGACTCCTCCCACAACATTATGACGGTCCCCAAGTTTTGGACACAATCCATGAAATTGGATAATTCAAGTTCGTACAAAGTTCCTTATGAAATGGAGTGGTTGGTGTATTTTATAGTTCTTGAGATTGGATTACCACTCAAAACTCAACAAATGACTCTCCTCACACAAAATTATGATGTTCTCCAAGTTCTGGACTTAATCTGGTATCGATTGGTCCATGAAATTGGACAATTCAGGTTCGTACAAAGTTCGTTCTAAAATGGAGTGGATGATGTATTTTATAGTTCTTGAGATTGGATTTCACTCAAAACTCACCAACTGACTCCTCCCACAACATTATGATGTTCCCCAAGTATTGGACTCAATCCGATATCGATTGGTCCATGAAATTGGACAATTCAGCTTCTTATGAAGTTACTTCTGAAATGGAGTAGTTTGTGTATTGCATAGTTCTAGAGATTAGATTTCACTCAAAACCCCCCATATTATGATGTTTCCCAAGTTTTGGACTCAATCCGATATCGATTGGTCCGTAAAATCGGACAATTCAAAGTCGTACGAAGTTCGTTCTGAAATGGAGTGGTTGGTGTATTGCAAAGTTTTAGCCTTTGGAGTTTGCTCCAGACTCACCAAATGACTCCTTCTAGCATATTATGATGTTCCCCAAGTTTTGGACTCAATCCGATATCGATTGGTCTATAAAATCGGACAATTCAGGTTCGTACTAAGTTCATTATGAAATGAGGGCGTTGGTGCATCGCACAGTTCCAGAGATTGGATTTCAACCAAAGCCAAACAAATGACTCCTCCACCATATTATGATGTTCCCCAAGTTTTGGACTCAATCCGATATCGATTGGTCCATGAAATCGGACAATTCAGGTTCGTACATAGTTCGTTCTGAAATGGAGTGGTTGTTGTATTTCATAGTTTTAGATAGTGGATTCCACTCAAAACTTCCAAAATGACTCCTTCCACAACATTATGATGTTCCCCAAGTTTTGGACCCAATCCGATATCGATTGTTCCATATGAAGTTGGACAATTCAGGTTCATATGAAGTTCGTTCCGAAACGGAGTGGTTAGAGTATTGCATAGTTCTAGAGATTGAATTTCACCCAAAACCAACCAAATGACTCCTTCCAGCATATCTTGATGTTCCCCAAGTTTTGGACTCAATACAATATCGATTGTTCCATGAAATCGGATAACTCAGGTTCGTTCGAAGTTCGTTTTGAAATGGAGTTGTTGGGGTATTGCATTGTTTTACCAGCGAATTTCACACAAAACTCACCAAATGACTCGCCCCACAACATTGTGATGTTCCCCAAGTTTTAGGCTCAATCTGATATCTATTTGTCCATGAAATCGGACAATTCAGGTTCGTACGAGGTTCGTTCTGAAATGGAGTGGTTGGTGTATTGCATAGTTTTAGCCAGTGGATTTCACTCAAAACTCACCAAATGACTTCACCCACAACATTATGATGTTCCCCAAGTTTTGGACCCAATCCGATATTCATTGGTCCATGAAATCGGACAATTCAGGTTCATACGAAGTTTGTTCTGAAATGGAGTGGTTGGTGTATTGCATAGTTCTAGAGATTGGATTTCACTCAAAACCCACCAAATGACTCCTCCTACAACAATATGATGTTCCCCAAGTTTTGGACTCAATCCGATATCGATTGTTCCATGAAATCTGACAATTAAGGTTCGTACGAAGTTTGTTCTGAAATGAAGTGGTTGGTGTATTGCATAGTTTTAGCCGGTGGATTTCACTCCAAATTCACCAAATGACTCCTCCCACAACATTATGATGTTCCCCAAGTTTTGGACTCAATCCAATATCGATTGGGCCATGAAATCGGACAATTCCGGTTTGTACGAAGTTCGTTTTGAAATGAAGTGGTTGGTGTATTGCATAGTTTTAGCCGGCGGATTTCACTCAAAACTCACCAAATGACTCCTCCCATAACATTATGGTATTTGCCAAGTTTTGGACTCAATCCAATATCGATTGGTCGATGAAATTGGACAATTCAAGTTCGTATGAAATTCGTGCATAGAATGGAGTTATTGGTGTATCGCATTGTTCTAGAGATTGGATTTCACACAAAACCCACCGAATGATTCCTCCCACAACATTACGTTGTTCCCGAAGTTTTGGACTCAATCTGATATCTATGGATCCATGAAATCGGACAATTCAGGTTCGTACGAAGTTCGTTCTGAAATAGAGTGGTTGGTGTATTGCATAGTTCTAGAGTTTGGATTTCACTCAAAACCCCCCAAATGATTCCTCCCACGATATTATGATGTTCCCCAAGTTTTGGACTCAATCCGATATCTATTGGTCCATGAAATCGGACAATTCATGTTTGTAAGAAGTTTGTTCTGAAATGGAGTGGTCAGTGTATTGCATAGTTTTAGCTGTTGGATTTCACTCAAAACTCACCAAATGACTCTCCTCTGACAAAATTGTGATGTTCTCCAAGTTCTGGACTCAATCCGATATCGATTGGTCGATGAAATTGGACAATTCAGGTTCGTACGAAGTGCGTTATGAAATTGAGTGGTTAGTGTATTGCATAGTTCTAGATATTGGATTTCACCTAAAACCCACCAAATGACTCCTCCCACAACATTACGTTGTTCCCCAAGTTTTGGACTCAATCCGATATCTATTGGTCCATGAAATCGGACAATTCAGGTTCGTACGAAGTTCGTTCTGAAATGGAGTGGTTGGTGTATTGCATAGTTCTAGAGATTGGATTTCATTTAAAACCCCCCAAATGATTCCTCCCACGATATTATGATGTTCCCCAATTTTGGACACAATCCGATATCTATTGGTCAATGAAATCGGACAATTCTTGTTCGTAAGAAGTTCGTTCTAAAATGGAGTGGTCGATGTATTGCAAAGCTTTAGCCGTTGGATTTCTCTCAAAACTCACCAAATGACTCTCCTCCCACAAATAGTGATGTTCTCCAAGTTCTGGACTCAATCCGATATTGATGGGTCTATGAAACCAGACAATTCAAGTTCGTACGAAGTTCGTTCTGAAATGGAGTAGTGGGTTTATCGCAAAGTTCTTGAGATTGGATTTCACTCAAAACCCACCAAATGACTCCTCCCACCATATTATGATGGTCCCCATGTTTTGGACACAATCCGATATCGATTGGTCACATGAAATTGGACAATTCAAGTCCATACGAAGTTCATTCTGAAATTGAGTGGTTGGTGTATCGCATAGTTCCATAGATTGGATTTCACTCAAAACCCACCAAGTTTTGGACATAATCCCATATGGATTGGTCCATGAAATTGGACAATTCAGGTTCGTACGAAGTTCGTTCCGAAATGAAATGGTTGGTGTTTTGCATATTTCTAGAGATTGAGTTTCACTCAAAACTAACCAAATGACTCCTCCTACCATATTTTGATGTTCCCCAAGTTTTGGACTCATAGCAATATCGATTGGTCCATGAAATCGGACAATTCAGGTGCGTACAACGTTCGTTCTAAAATGGAGTGGTTAGTGTATTGCATAGTTTTAGATAGTGGATTTCACTCAAAACTCACGAAATCATTGTGATGTTCCCTAAGTATTGGACTCAATCCAATATCGATTAGTCCATTAAATTGGACAATTCGGGTTCATACGAAGTTCTTTCTGAAACGGAGTTTCAGAGATTGTATTTCTCTCAAAACCTACCAAATGCCTCATCCCACCATATTATGATGTTCCCCAAGTTTTGGACTCAATCTGATATCGATTGGTCCATGAAATCGGACAATTCAGGTTCGTACATAGTTCGTTATGAAATGGAGTGGTCGGTATATTTCATAGTTTTAGATAGTGGATTCCACTCAAAACTCTCCAAATGACTCCTCCCACAACATTATGATGTTTCCCAAGTTTTGGACTCAATCCGATATCGATTGGTCCATGAAATTGAACAATTCAGGTTCGTTCCGAAACGGAGTGGTTAGAGTATTGCATATTTCTAGAGATTGAATTTCACTCAAAACCAACCAAATGACTCCTCCCAGCATATTTCGATGTTCCCCAAGTTTTGGATTCAATACAATATCGATTGTTCCACGAAATCGGATAACTCTGGTTCGTTCGAAGTTCGTTCTGAAATGGAGTGGTTGGTGTATTGCATAGTTTTACTAGTAGATTTCACACAAAACTCACCAAATGACTCGTCCCACAACATTGTGATGTTCCCCAAGTTTTAGGCTCAATCTGATATTGATTTGTCCTTGAAATCGGACAATTCAGGTTCGTACGAGGTTCGTTCTGAAACGGAGTGGTTGGTATATTGCATAGTTTTAGCCAGTGGATTTCACTCAAAACTCACCAAATGACTCCACCCACAACATTATGATGTTCCCCAAGTTTTGGACTCAATCCGACTTCGATTGGTCCATGAAATCAGACAATTCAGGTTCATACGAAGTTCGTTCTGAAATGGAGTGGTTGGTGTATTGCATAGTTGTAATGACTCCTCCCACAACATTATGATATTCCCCAAGTTTTGGACTCAATCCGTTGTCGATTAGTCCATGAAATCGGACAATTCCGGTTCGTATGAATTTCGTTCTCAAATGGAGTGATTGGTGCATTGCTTAGTTTTAGCCAGTGGATTTCCCTCAAAACTTACCAAATGACTCCTCCCACAACATTATGATGTTCCCCAAGTTTTGGACTCATTTCGATATCGATTGGTTCATGAAATCGGACAATTCTGGTTCATTCTGAAATGGAGTGGTTGGTGGATTGCGTAGTTTTAGCCCTTGGATTTCGCTAAAAACTCACTGAATGACTCCTTCCACAACATGATGGTGTTCCCCAAGTTTTGGACTCAATCCGATATCGATTAGTCCATAAAATTGGACAATTCAGGTTCGTAAGAGGTTCGTTCTGAAATTGAGTGGTTGGTGTATTGCATAGTTTTAGCTAGTGGATTTCACTCAAAACTCACCAAATGGGTCCTCCCTCAACATTATAATGTTCCCCAAGTTTTGGACTCAATCCGATATCGATTGGTCCATGAAATTGGACAATTCAGGTTCAGACGATGTTTTTTCTGAAATGTAGTGGTTGATTTATTGCATAGTTCTAGAGATTGGATTCACTCAAAACCAACCAAATGACTCCTCCCACCGTATTATGATGTTCCCCATGTTTTGGACACAATCCCATATAGATTGGTCCATGAAATTGCACAATTCAGGTTCGTTTGAAGTTCGTTATGAGATGGAGTGGTTGGTGTATTGCATAGTTCTAGCGATTTGATTTCTTTCAAAACCCACCAAATGACTCCTCCCACCATATTATAATGTTTCCCAAGTTTTGGACATAATCCGATATTGATTGGGCCATGAAATCGGACAATTCAGGTTCGTACGAAGTTCGTTCTGAAATGAAGTGGTTGGTGTATTGCATTGTTGTAGCCAGTGGATTTCCCTCAAAACTCACCAAATGACTCCTCCCACAACATCATGATATTTCCCAAGTTTTGGACTCAATCCGACATCGATTGGTCCATGAAATCGGACAATTCAGGTTCGTACGAAGTTGGTTCTGAAATGGAGTGGTTGGTGTATTGCATAGTTTTGGCAATTGGATATCACTCAAAACTCACCAAATGACTCCTCCCTCAACATTCTGATGTTCCCCAAGTTTTGTACTCAATCCGATATCGATTGGTCCATGAAATTGGAGAATTCAGGCTCGTATGAAGTTCGTTATGAAATGGAGTGGTTAGTGTATTGCATAGTTGTAGAGATTGGATTTCAGTCACAACTAGGGGTGGGCATAAAAATCGATAAACCGATCAAACATACCGAACCAAACCAAACCAAACAGAAAAATAGTGTTTTTTGACCAAACCGAAAAAGTCAACAACAGAACAGAACCGAACCGAAGGTCCACAGTTTGGCCTTCGGGTCTCATTTTTTCAGAACTTAAGAAGCTGAACCGAGCCGGTCAATATTTAAATATATATATATATATATTACACGTGGCGTCGTATGATTGGCGAAAAAAATATTCATGTGAGCTTGCTTGCAGCAGATCCTTCACAAATTTTTAAATTTTTGCCGTAACCCTCACACGTGACTCTCTCTCTTCTCTTTCGCTCAGTCTTCTCCTCTCTTCTGTTTTCATTTTTCTTTTTGTTTTTGACCTAAGAGGCTGCGATGCCTCTCTCTCTCTCTCGACCGTCTCTATTTCTATCCTCTTACTCTCTGTCAATCAGCGACCGTGCCACCTTCATTCCTGCACGCAGGTCAGCTTCTCTTTCTCTTATCTGTTCAACTTTTTTCCCGTCGCGTCTTTGCTCCGTGAACTCTCTCTTTGCTCTCTCTTCTTATCTCAATTTTTCTATGTTTCTCAGTTTCAGTTTCTGATCGCCGACAACATCTATTCCTCTCCTGCGATTTCTTCTGTGGGTTTCTCTCTCATATCAGTCAAAGGTGAGAGCATCATCTTCCTTTGAATTTAGTGTTAATTCTAAATTAAATTTATGGTTTTTTTTCTTTTAAATTAGGCTCGTTGATTTGGTGGTTGAGGTTGATGTGATGATATATTTTTTCTGTTAAGATTTTTGGGTTGTTGAATTAGGGCTGCCACCAATTAGGTTATGCTGTGTTGTGATGATTATTTAAAATTGACAAAGAAATTATGAACTGTTAGTTTCATTATACAAATTAGGGCTGCTAGCATTTAGGTTCTTCTGTTAAATTATTCTAATTAGGGCTGCTACCAATTCATTTTTGTTTTATGAAATTAGGTTCTGTGAAACTACTAGGTTTTGTTTCTGCTGCTGTGTTAATTATGTTTATGTTTCTTTTTGTTAAATAGGTTGTGCTGCATGCTAGGTCTGTTTTGATTGGTTAGTTTCTGTTTTTATTAAAGAATAGATGGAAGAGTGATGATATATTTGCAATCTAACATTGTTCATGCATGATACTTCAATTTTTTTGAACAAATTATGGTTACATATTAAAGATTAAGACATGCAGTTCAAATTTTGGTTTTAATTTTAGGATTTTTTTTTTTTTTTGGAGCAGTGGGTATTTAAGGGTATTTGGTTTGAATTTGGTTTGAATTTATGAAAGGAATGAAGCTTGTTTATAACCTAACCCTTTTTTTGATTTCAGTCACAGTTGTTTAGCATCGCTGCTGCTGTTGAGCTTTGAAAGTTTGGAAAATTTTGTTCAAATGGAGGTAAATATTTGTTGCGAACCCTATTTTTGTTTTGTTTTGAGTTAATATGTTTGTATTCTGTAATTTGTAATCTATTTTTGTAATTTTTTTAAATCTGTTTTTGTGTTCTGTAATTTGTAATCTGTTTAAATCTGTTTCTTGCATCTTTGGATAGGAAAAATTTGTTTGTACTGTGTTTAAATCTGTAATTTGTAATCTGTTTAAATCTGTTGCTTGCATCTTTGGATAGAAAAAATTTGTTTGTACTGTGTTTAAATCTGTAATTTGTAATCTGTATGTGATTTAAATCTGTTTTGACTCTGTTTCTTGCATCTTTGAATCGGAAAAATCTATTTTTACTGTGTTTAAATCTGATTTTTGGATAAGATATATGTTTAGGGAGTTGTATGCATAGGAAAATCTGTTTTGACAGTTTAAATGTGATTTTTTTAATAGGATATATGTTTTAAAATATTTATGGGTAGTAAAACTTTGTTAGGCTGTGTTTAAATATGGTTTTAATATGTGAAGAGGAACTTGCTTCTAATCAGGATCAAATGCATGGGAATGATGATTATGTACCTTGTAGTGATGTTATTGTACCTCCTACAGCAGCATCACAAAATCCAACATCATCACCATTAGAACCTAGTACCGGGAAAAGGAAACCTTGTAAGAAGGAGAGTGATGTGTGGGAACACTTTGAAAAGTATGATTTGGTATTGGATTTGAAAGGGGTAGATGGGACTAAAACAAAAGAAGTTGAAAAAAGGGCTGAATGCAAGTATTGTAGTGCTACTTATGCTAGTGATACCAAGAAAAATGGGACTAACAACATGTGGAAGCATCTAAAGAAACAATGCTTGCAATATCCTTATAGGCACAAGGATAAGAACACATGGACGCTCGCATTTGATGCATCCAAGGGTAATGCTCTTGTTTCTAGGAATTTTAACAAAGATGATTGTTTGGATGCTTGTATTAGGATGGTGGTTCGGGATGAGCTACCTTTTAGCTTTGTGGAGGGTGAAGGGTTTAGTGAATTTTGTAGTGTTGCATGCCCACAGTTTAATCCACCCTCTCATAGAACTCTTGGGAGAAGATTTCTAGAAATGTACCCAAAAATGAAGGAGAAGTTGAAAGTTGACCTTCGTTCACATAGAATATGCCTTACAACTGATACTTGGACATCGGTTCAAAATGTGAATTACATGGTGTTGACTGCCCACTTTGTGGATTCCGACTATAAAATGCACAAAAGGATCCTAAATTTTTGTGTAATTGATAGTCATAAGTGGGAGAGCATTAGGAAATTGCTTGAAAATTGTTTGATTGATTGGGGACATGAGAAAATACTCACAATTACTGCAAATAATGCAGCTACCAATACAAAGGCAATTGAATATGTGAGGAAGAAAATAAATGGGTGGAAAGATTCGAATAGTGTGTTAGGAGGAGTTCAAATGTGTAATAACCCAAACCTAAATTAATATTTAATTAGTAATTTATTAAGAGGAAAAGACAATTTTGCCCTTGTAATAATTTATTAAAGAAAAGTTAACTTTTTGATCGAGAAGGGATTTGATACTTTCACACACACCGTTGCGTAGAGCAAGACAAAACGAGTCCGTAGACACAAAGTGGGCTCGAATTGGAGCTTTAACGATGAAAATACGGTTAAAATACTCTGAGGGGCAAAATGGTAATTTTGAAAATCATGATTTTTTTTGTTAAAACCTGATCTTCTTCTTCTCTCTCCCTCACGATCGTGACACCCTACTCCCTTCAACATTCTCTCTAGCCCAACGCCACCTCCTTTTGTGAACCACCGTCATCGGCCACCCTAAGCCGCAAGACCGGAGCCAAAACGACCGGCCAAGCCTCGCCGTCAGCCTCCGCCCACCTCGACGCCAGCCGCCGGAAAATCACGAAAACTGCCAGTTTTCGTGCGAAACTTCATGGTCGTCGATCTCCGTCATCCGGCCACCAAATCGGACGATCCAGGTATGGATTTTGAACCTCTCGAGCTGTTCTAGCTGCCTTTTGGGTACGATTCAATCGGTTCTTAACGTAGGTAATTCGATTTGTGAATTGAAATTCGACCGATTTTGAGATCTCGATTTCGGCTACTTCCAGTCAGTTTTTGGGGTAGGTCCCAGAACAAAAGTGGGTCCAAATAGGGTGTTATACCTAGGGTAGGAGTTTGGAGCCATGGTTTTGAGATTTTCCGGCGATACGAAATCGCTTTGGGCACCCAACGCAGCCGGCGCATGTGGCGGCGTGTGGGCGAGGGTAGTGAAGTTGCACTATGTCTCGAGAGATCCTTAGGTTGTCACGAGCGCATAGGAATTCGCGGATCTCAATTTGGATACCGTTTGAGCCTCGAACAGATTATTGCATATTGTGCGATTTACGGGTTCAATATGGTTGAGCCGTTGGATCGTAATCTTTTTCAGATATGTTAATTTAGACCATTCTAGGATCGTTTAGGATTTGACGGATTGTGAATCGGAGTTCTGGATACTCTGAAATCGCGAACCCTAGGGCTAGGGTTTAGAAATCGTGTGATTGTACAATCGTGATCAATCCGACCGTCCGATCGAGACCAAACCCTCGGGACATGTGTCCTAGATATATTGGAACTTCTAGAGGCTTCCGGATCATATTATGAGGTCATAGACCCGCGGGGTCCCGGGTTGACTTTTTGGGACTTTAGCGCTTTTTGAGTCCCAAGATACTGCTAAACTATTCCAAGCTTTTATGGCCATAGGACCAATGTTAATTTGACACATGTACTTCTAGGAGCCGGGGGTCAGGATTTTTAAATTAATACTATATTGTATTAATAGAATATTATGGTCATTGAATCAGGCACCCGGGCACCAGTTGACCCGCAGGAGGGACCTTCAAGAGGCCCAGCGAGCACGGACTACCAATGAGTGGACTCTTTGTTTTTATAAATGAATTTAAGCAGTTCAGTTTCAGTTACAGTATTTGATCTTGAATAAATTTTATTCAAAGATTAGTGTTATAAGCTGTTATATGCTTTTGAATATTTTATTTTGAATCCTGCCGAGTTGAATACCCTTTAAAGGATATAGGAAAAGAAATTCTAGTTAATTATTAGATAAATGGCAACAGAATTTTAGAGGTTACAGAAATTCAGTTATTCAACACATTTTCTTCAGAAACTTGATATTTTCCTAAACCACCTTGTACCCAGATATACAAATGTTGCCTTCAGTAAATAAGTTGCCTTCAGATTAAATGTTGCCTTTGGATTGTATTGGTTGCCTTCGGTTTAGTCAGCATGCTTGACAGTTGCCCTCCGAGTTCTTTGGTACTCGAACTCGTGTGAAACGAGTAATGCGAATCAAGTGGACTACGGTCCCCTGAATCCTGCGAGTTGCGGCTCGGACTGACCTTGTGTCAATGAGACCTGAGAGTACGTATCACCCATGGTGATGCAAGGAATTGACGGATATTAGGAATTGACGGAACTAAGGGATACACCTAGGTAGTAGTTTGAAACTGTTTTCAATGCCTTAAGAAATTAATGTGACCATGAGTATGCTTGGCTTATATACATGTATAATTATATGAGTGCATTGATTTCAGAAATAAAGAGAATAATTTAGTTTGTATAACTATTTTTACAGTGGGCTTAGTATGTTCATATGCTATTTTCTAAACTTTGTTTTTGGGTCCACTCACCCTTTTTAATGTTTTGCGCCCCCAGGCAGTAAGCGTGCACAGGAATCCGCCATTGGGCCGTTTTCCACCATCCGCGCTTTCCTTTTTGATGTAGAACTTTTGTTTTGTAAAATGATTGACTCCTTTGTAAATTCTTAGTAGTCGCTCTGATATTTTGCCCTAGACTTAGAATTTAACTATTGGAATGTATATATACGTATGCTGACAGTTGGTTGTATATATATACTTGTTTGGCAGGTGTACATGTTTTGGTATTGACCCAGTTACAAGGGAGACTGTCGATTTTTCGGTAGAAGTTAACTTTGTTATTTTATCGTGCTTTGTATAAAAGGGCAGTTAGGTCATTCGTGCCCGACATCCGCCAGGTGTCGGACACGCACAGGATCCGGCTCGGATTCCAAAGCGAAATTTGGGTCAGGTCCTGTCAACATGCATATGAGCTGTAGTGCTCATATAATCAACTTGATTGTTAATGAGGGTTTGAAGAGATTAGAAAGCTCAATTGTGGCAATCCGTAATGCGGTCAAGTTTTTGAGGTTCTCACCTTCTCGGTTCAGTTACTTCAAAATGTGTGTTGAGACGGAAAAAATAGAGTGCAAGGGGTTGGTGGTGATGGATGTGCCCACTAGGTGGAACTCCAGTTATTTGATGCTTGATGCGGCATTGAAATTTCGAAAAGCTTTTGATAGAATGGGGGATGATCCCGATTCTTCCTACTTAATGTACTTCAAGGAAGAGGAAGGAGATGACGAGAGAATTGAAGGCATTGAAGGAAGTGGGAAAGGGAAGGGAAAGTCTAAGACTAATAAGAGGGTGGGTTTACCTAGTGATGAAGATTGGGAAAAAGTCATGACATTTGTGATGTTTTTGAAGACCTTCTATGATGTTACTTTAAAAATTTCGGCTTCTTTGCATCCAACATCACACTCAACCTTCCATGATTTGCTTGCCATAGATGGGGAGATTCGGGAGTTGTATAGATATGATGTTACAATTCCTATTGAAGAACAGACAGCCATGGATACTCTTTTAAATGATATGGCAGCATCAATGAAGAAGAAATATGATAAATATTGGGGTGAACTTCATAAAGTGAACCCATTCTTAATGACAGGAGTTGTGATTGACCCCCAATTCAAGCTTCGCAATTTGAAGCACATCTTTGAAGAAATATTTGAAAATGATCCTACTTGTGATAGATTGGTGGCTCAAAGGACAAATGAGGTGAAACAACTTCTTATGAATATGTATGAAGTGTATAAGCCTAGTAGTAACAATATAGGTGCTACTAGTACTACCAATGAGAGTGGTGGTAGTACTAACAATGAAACCGACTCTTCTTTGATTTTTGGAGGTCGTAAACGAAAAACCATGATGGAAAAGTGGAAAAAAAATTCAACAAAAGAGTGAGAATGTGGTTATAACACATGAAGTGGATAGGTACTTGTTGGATCCACTTGAATCCATTGATGAGGAGTTTGATGGGCTCAAGTATCCTACTTTGGCATCAATTGCAAAGGATGTGCTTGCAATCCCTACTTTCACAATAGCTTCGGAGTCTTGTTTTAGCACAAGTGGGAGAGTGATTGACTCGTTTCGAAGCTCATTGTCTCCTAGGATGGTTGAGGCTTTGATTTGCTCTCAAAATTGGATAAGGTCCGAAGATATATCTTCATTGCAATATGTGCCAAGCATTGAGGAGATGGAGTTCTATGAATCAATTGAAATGGGTAATATTTTCATTTCTATAAGTATATTTGAATCCGATTATTTTCTTATTTTTATGTGTTCTAACTCAAATTGGTTTGATTTATTTTATTATATTTTGTAGAAATGGGGAGTAAAACATCCACGACAAATTTGAATAAGACTCGTCCCTTCTTAGTGTGATTAAGATATGTTGGAAGGTATTTTTCTTGCATCTTATTTTAATTATTATTTTGTTGATGGTGAAACTTTGTGTTAATTTTTTTAAGTGTTGTGTAGGTTGCTTTGTTAAGGCTTTTGGAAGAAAGGATGCAGCAGATTTTTTGCAAGGATATTATCTTTCTGTGTATTTTTGTGATGGGTTGTAATCTTTAATTTCATAAGTTTAATTTGGTTTGTGTATTATTTTTTGTCATGGTTTGTAAGAGATTATATTTCCTTTCCTTGGTTGGTTGGTTGAATGTGTGAATGTGAGATTCATTTAGTTTAGAAACTTAGATTGGAATGATGGATTTTTATAGGTTGAATTTGCATAATTTCAAGTTTTGAAAGAGAAGTAAAAAGTGTTTTGTGCTTGTTCATAAGAATTTAATAGGTTTTGGCAATTTGACAACAAAAAAAGGGTTTTGGCTGAAAGTAAATCTGATTTGGGCTTCGTTTTGCTAAAAAAATATGATTTGGGCTTTTTTTGTTGAAAATGAATAAGATTTGGGCTTCTGAAAATGGTAAAAAATTGGCTCAAGCACAAATTGATCAGAACACAGAACCAACCCAAGAACCGAGGCCCATTTGCGGTTTGGCCCAATTTCGGGTTTTACCCTAGACCCGACCCGACCCGAGAACCGAGCTCTCCATCAGTTTGGCCAACAGGTCGGCCAAAATTTGACCCTACCCGAGCCGCACCTAGCCTACTCAAAACCCACCAAATGACTCCTCCCACAACATTATGATGTTCCCCAAGTTTTGGACTCAATCCGATATCGATTGGTCCATGAAATTGGACAATTCAGGGTCGTACGAATTTTTTTATGAAATGGAGTGGTTGGTGTATTGCATAGTTCTACATATTAGATTTCACTCAAAACCCACCAAATGACTCCTCCCACCATATTATGATGTTCCCCAAGTGTTGGGCTCCATCAGGTATTGATTTGTCCACAAAATCGGACAATTAAGGTTTGTACAACGTTCGTTCTGAAATGCAGTGGTTGGTGTATTGCATCATTTTAGCCAGTGGATTTCACTCAAAACTCACCAAATGACTCCTCCCACAACATTATGATGTTCCCTAAGTTTTAGACTCAATCCGAAATCGATTCGTCTATGAAAATGGAGAATTCACGTTCGTACGAAGTTCGTTATGAAATGGAGTGGTTGGTGTAGTGCATAGTTCTAGAGATTGGATTTCACTCAAAACCACCAAAGGACTACTCCCATAACATTATGATGTTCCCCAAGTTTTGGACTCAATCCGATATCGATTGGTCCATGAAATTGGACAATTCAAGTTCATACGAAGTTCTTTCTGAAATGCAGTGGTTGGTGTATTGCATAGTTCTAAAGATTGCATGTCACTCAAAACCCACCAAATGACTCCTCCCACCATATTATGATGTTCTCCAAGTGTTGGGCTCCATCCGATATCAATTTGTCCATGAAATCGGACAATTCAGATTCGTACGAAGTTCGTTCTCAAAGGGAGTGGTTGGTGTTTTGCATAGTTTTACGCAGTGGATTTCACTCAAAACTTACCAAATGACTCCTCCCACAATATTATGATGTTCCCCAAGTTTTGGACTCAATCCGATATCGATTGGTCCACGAAATTGGACAATTCATGTTTGTACGAAGTTCGTTTTGAAATGGAGTGGTTGGTGTATTGCATAGTTCTAGAGATTAGATTTCACTCAAAACCCACCAAATGATTCCTCCCATGATTTTATGATGTTCCCCAAGTTTTGGACTCAATCCGATATCGATTGGTCCATGGAATTGGACAATTAAAGTTCGTACGAAGTTCTTTCTGAAATGGAGTGGTTGGTGTATTGAATAGTTTTAGCCAGTCGATTTCACTCAAAACTCACCAATTGACTCCTCCGACAACATTAAGATGTTCCCCAAGTTTTGGACTCAATCCGATATCTCCACGAAATTGGACAATTCAAGTTCGTACGAAGTTCGTTCTAAAATGGAGTGGTTGGTGTATTGCATCGTTTTAGCCAAAGGATTTCACTCAAAACTCACCAAATGACTCCTCCCACAACATTATGATGTTCCCCAAGTTTTGGACTCAATCCAATATCGATTGGTCCATGAAATTGGACAATTCAGGTTCGTATGAAGTTCGTTATGAAATGGATTGGTTAGTGTATTGCATCGTTTTAGCCAGTGGATTTCACTCAAAACTCACCAGATGCCTCCTCCCACAACATTATGATGTTCCCCAAGTTTTGGACTCAATCCGATATCAATTGGTCCATGAAATTGGACAATTCAGGTTCGTATAAAGTTCGTTCTTAAATGGAGTGGTTGGTGTATTGCGTAGTTTTAGCCAGTGGATTTCACTGAAAACACACTGAATGACTCCTCCCACAATATTATGTGTTGTCTCCAAGTTTTGGACTCAATCCGATATCTATTGGTCCATGAAATTGGACAATACAGGTTCGTACGAAGTTCTTTCTGAAATGGGATGGTTGGTGTATTGCATAGTTCAAGCGATTGGATTTCACTCAAAACACACCAAATTAATCCGCCCACCATATTATGATGTTCCCCAAGTTTTGGGCTCATTCCGATATCGATTTGTCCATGAAATCGAACAATTCAGGTTCGTACATAGTTCATTCTGAAATGGAGTGGTTGGTGTATTGCATAGTTTTAGCTAATGGATTTCACTCAACACTCACCAAATGACTCCTCCCACAACATTATGATGTTCCCCAAGTTTTGAACTCAATCCGATATAGATTTGCCTATGAAATTGGATAATTCAGGTTCGTACGAAGTTCGTTCTAAAAGGAAGTGGTTCGTGTACCGCATAGTTCTAGAGAGTGCCTTTCACTCAAAATCACCCAAGGACTCCTCCCACAACATTATGATGTTCCCGAAGTTTTGGACTCAATCCGATATCGATTGGTCCGTGAAATTGGACAATTCAAGTTCGTACGAAGTTCGTTCTGAAATGGAGTGGCTGGTGTATTGTATAGTTCTAGAGATTGGATTTCACTCAAAATCCCCCAAATAACTCCTCCCACTATATTATGATGTTCCCCAAGTTTTGGACTCCATCCGATTTCGATTGGTCCGTGAAATCGGACAATTCATGTTCATACGAAGTTCGTTATGAAATGGAATGGTTGTTGTATTGCATATTTCTAGGGATTGAATTTCACACAAAACCAACCAAATGACTTCTGCCACCGTATTATGATGTTCCTCAAGTTTTGGATTCAATCCGATATCAATTGGTCCATGAAATTGGAGAATTCAGGTTCGTACGAAGTTCGTTCTGAGATGAAGTGGTTGGGGTATCGCATAGTTCTAGGGATTAGATTTCACTCAAAACCCACCAAATGACTCCTCCTGCGATATTATGATGTTCCCCAAGTCTTGGGCTCAATCCGATATAGATTGGTCACTGAAATCGGACAATTTAGGTTCGTACGAAGTTCGTTCTGAAATGGAGTGGTTGGTGTATTGCATAGTGTTGAGGCCCAAAAATTCAGGGTTTCGCCTAAATAAATTCTCGGCCCAATGCAATGCCTTATTAAGAAAAGACCCGATTTGGAACATGCAAAAGTTCGTCATTCACGCTCTCACGAGTCATGATCCACATGCCATGCCAAATAAATATTCAATTTGTCATGCTAAGAGTCAAAATAAGCACTAGCTCTATAAACCCATGCTAATTATCCCTTCAATCATCATAACTAAAAAACATGCCAAGCGACATGCCATGCCAAGCAGGAAATTATTATTTCACAACCAACCACGCTACAAGCTTAAGTGGGCCCAAGCCACGCAAACGCTTGTGGCTTGCTTGAGTGGGTTGTGGTATGGATGGTAATAAGTTGTCATGAACCCATTGATGGGCCAAGAAATAGATGTTCCGGGTTGCTTGGGGGCCTCAGAACTCAAGCCCATTTCTTAGGCCCAAACATGTGGGTGAGCACAAAGGAGAAAATTGTCCATTACCTTAGCCAAAATAGCCCATTAGCTTAACCAAAATTAGCCCAACACCTCAACAAAATAGGCCAACACTTGGTGAGGTAGGCCCATTTATTTGATAAACTAACCCATTGTCATAGAAGGCCCATGTAACTAAGATAAAGACCTGCAAAAGCCTCAACCCCTTGCTGAAAAAATAGAAGCCACGAGGGGAGCAAGATGTCCACATTGCAGAGCTGCTCCAGCACATGGTAAGGAACAAGTTCCAAGCACAAAACATCTGAAGAACCAAGGGATATTAGCGCACAAGCTGTCAGGAGGAGAGGCACCCTTCGAACCAGCATGTATATCCATTTGCTTTCCTTGAACAGATCTAGCCATGGAAGGAGGAAGGAAAGAAAAAGGGAAATAGCTGAGAATGGGAGTCTCCTACTAGCTATGGGAAAGGGCCTTGAGCTCCCAAAAATCCCTGATTTTGTGCAAATAGATTGAGGAAATTTCACCACAAGTCAAGGGAGGAGAGGAGAAAGGAAGGGAAAGACTTGGCAAAATGGGATGGAAGCCCCAATTTCGTGCTCAGCCCATCCTTTTCCCTTAGTTTTCCCTCTTGGCAAGCTATTCTAACACTTGACAGAGTCTCTGTCAAGCTGCCGAAAAAGGCACTCAAGCCACCCTTTTCTCTCTTTCCCTCATTCTCAACCAAACCTCTCTGCAAAACCCTTTCTCTCCTACCTTAATACCCCATCTTTCCCCTAGGAACACTTCATTTTCTCTTCAGTGCTAAACTCATGACAACTTTGCCCCCATGCCACAAGCCTATGGTATCTAGGTGCAGGATGCTTGATTCTCCTAAGGCATGTGATTGTGCATGGTATCTACACAACCCGTGATCTCTAATATGCAACCTAAGCATGGTATTTACTTAGAATAAAGCATACAAGAGTCATTAAGCTCCTTGAGAATATGATAATCACACAACTCCTAGAACATGGTATTTGTCCTAGTCAATTGATGGTTATTAACCCCTTGAATGATTCTTAGGCTATTCATGTGTTGCTTGTGAAAGGAGAGTAGAATTGGTGAATCTAAACCCCTTCCCAACCTATGCTAGATGCATAAAATCCTAGTTAGCTACTCCAAGAAAACACACATCAAGCACATAATAAACTAGAGATTAACAACTTGATAATGAAAGCCAGGAAATCAATTAACTATAAAATCATCCATAACATTGAATATTCATGACTAGGGCTTCATCCTAAGCCCTAACTAAATGGATTAGTTAGACATAACTATGAATACAGAAATAAGAAATATATAGATAGAATAAAGAGAAGAGAAGAACTAGCTGGTGGCAACAAGGTAGTTCCCAGGACAGCTCCAAGGTCTCTCTCCCTTGTAACTAGGTCCCTTCTCTCTTCTGGTGAATCTGAATGTGTGAGTGATGGATGAAAATGAATCTGTCTCTCTTCTATCTCTGTCTTTTTTGAATGAGTGTGCAGCTCTCCATTTATTGAGTGCCAATTTCGTCCTCCCCTCTAGCTGGTGAAACACACCTCTCTTAGCTACTCCCAATTGCCTAAGCTGCCCAATAAATGCCAACTGCTCCAGCTGCCCAATAAAAGCCAACTGCTCTAGCTGCCCAATAAATGCTTTGGTGAACTATTCTTGGTCTCTTTATGGCAAGCTTGACTTTTGTTCATCTTTTTGAGTTCCCAAGCTGATTTTTCTCCCATGTGTGGCTGCTCTTATGTGCATCACATGGCTCTAGGGATGTAGCCACATTAAATGTGATGGCAGCCAACTATGACTTTTCTGTGAACTTGGTTGTGTCTTTGATGTGCTGAGGGCTCCAGATTTATCCAATTGGGCTGAACGTTGGATATGTTATAATAGACACCCATTGGAACAACTTCTATCAAGGATGTCTCTTCATCCGAACTGTGTAAGTTGCTGAAATGAGGCCAGCAAGATGACCAACGAAACTGGACTGACAACGAGTGTGGCCCAAATTGGATTTGTCTTTAAACTCATATTGCTCTTATCCCAATCAGCCCTTATCAAGCATGGATTTCATCAAATGTGATCTCTTGTTGTCTTAACCTACAATACAAACAAAAAGTGGTAAGTGACTCAAAATAAAGAGAAACTAAGCAAAGTCACTAAGTAAAGAGGGCATGCGAATGTATGAAATTATGAACTTATCAAATACCCCCAAACTTAGATTTTGCTAGTGCTCAAGCAAAACAAAGTAAAACTACCATTTAGAAAACAGGAAATAAGTAGCTAGCCTTCCAAACTATATCCTCAAAGAATCACCGAAGTATATGGTTCCAAAGAAACACAACAATCACAATCTAAGTTCCACACATGATTCAAGAGTAAGCAAAGCTCACAATGACATCCTTAAGTGTAGTGTGTGAATGCCGAATCAGAACAACACCTGCCACTAAATAAGTACATACGCACACATTTAATGCAAAATCAAGAATTTCGAACCCCATAAGCTCATTATCAAATCAACTCTCCACAGTAATACCATACAATACCAAGGATCAAAAGGACTTTGCAAGGGTTGTAATGAGGCTTAGGGTAGTGGTTGAATGGAAGAGGGGATATGGATATATAACAACATCTTGAGCACAACTAAAGCATAGGTAAGAGCATGAGAGATTACTGAACTTTGTAACAAGCAAGGAATACATATATGAGCATATTTTCAACAGAATTTCAGCACCTTCATATCTGTTTATTTGTCCTAATTTTGTGGCTCTTTACCCCAGATCACCATGATGCTCTCCTTATAACACCCTAGGGCTATGACTACATTGATCACACTTCATTACCTCTTTTGATTAGTTACCAATACCCCCAAACTTATTTCTTTTCAATACTTGGGTTATGGCACCAATGATTCACTTTTGCTCCAAAAACCTTGCATTCTTTATAACTCCCTTTTGAAGATAGCTTTAATTGCTCAAAGAGTAAGTAAGGATAAGAAAACAGAGGTTCATTATGGTGGAAATGGTTTACACAAAGAAAGGCTTAACTTAGGCTCAAATGGGTTGACTAGGGATGAATACATGTAGAGGGATGGTTAGAAAGGCTCAAACGGTTCAAACATGGCCTAAATCAACTTCTTAAGCATTGTATGGCAACAAAATGTCTCAAGAGATATTGAAATAAGTTCTAGAGTACGAAACCAAGATCATGAGATAAGTAGAATTGCATAACGTCTCCAAGTAGCAAGAAATTGGACTAATTCGGCAAAGTGCTCAATAAGTGCAAGGATGGCATGCAAGACAGAGTTAACTCAAAATCACACAAACACCTTAAACAATGACTATCAATTTCTGAAAAACCATATTACTATTAAATCCAAGTCTTGTCATAGGTGTCTGGAACACTAGACATACTCAAAAAATTTAAAATTTGACAATTTGAAACAACATAACCAAATCCTTCCCCCCAAACTTAAATGAAACATTGTCCTCAATGGTTAGAGTGTAAGAACAAGCAATGCCTCATAAATGAAAGGAAAGAAGATAAGGAAAATACATAACCAAAGGTTAAAGTTCAGAAAAACTCCCCTTTGAAGCGATTAGGACGCGAGCAGGCTTCCTTGCACGTTCTATCTTCTCCTTGTCACCTTGGGTTGCTTCCCAAAAAGCGCTAAGTTTCATGTCTTTAGCAGGTCATCCAAACTTTGGTGAGCTTTAAGAGAGTGGTGGAGGCTCCTTGAGTTCTTGAGACTTAATATTGGCATCGAAGTTGGCATCAAAGTAAGGTTTCAACCGATGTCCGTTCACCTTGAAGGTGCTGTCATCCTTAATGTTTTGAATCTTCACTGCACCATGATCAAACACATTAGTAATAACAAAATGGCCAATCCACCGAGAACGAAGTTTACCTGGGACAAGCTTTAGTCGTGAATTGGATAAGAGAACCTTATGCCCTTTCTCAAACGTCTTCCTCAGAATTTTCTTGTCATGATATTGCTTTGTTTTCTCATTGTAAAGCTTAGTGTTCTCATACGCTTCATGTTGCAACTCCTCTAGCTCATTGAGTTGAAGCCTCCTCTTCTCACCAGCAACTTTCATATCAAAATTGAAGGCCTTGATTGCCCAATAAGCCCTGTGCTCAAGCTCCACTGGTAAGTGACAAGGTTTACCGAAAACAAGTCTATACGGAGACATACCTATAGGGGTCTTATAAGCAGTCCTATAAGCCCACAGTGCATCATCCAAATACTACTACAAAAAGTGAAAAAGACGACCAGAAAACAACGACGGTCTAAGTGAAAACCGTCGTGGTTTTTAAAAAGACGACGGTTCTAAAAACACCGTCGTGTAATAGAACCTTAGATAACTAAAAAATGGAGATTCAAATGGCTGTTCAAAAACAACGACGTACCTAATTAAACAACCGACGTCTATTTGAAACAGATTTCCGCAGTGTAAAATCAATGCCAACAAAGAACGGCAGAAGTTATGAATCGACCGACGTAGAAAGTAAAGACGACGATTTCAATAAAAACTGCCGTTTTTACTCATAAAATAACACGACGAGGTTTTCGTATAAGACGCCGTATAATTACAAACAAATCCACGGCTTTAAAATACAAAATATCGCCGTATTAAATTAATGTACAACGACGGAAAATATAAATATATCGACGTCATTATCGTATAGTTCTACGACGTTATCTTTAAATCGTACTATAAAATTTAACGTCGTATTTATTCATTTTATACGTCGTACCTTTAATTTAAACGTCGTCTTAATAAGAATTTTTGTTAACAATTTTTTTCTTTGATTTTCTATCCTACGTCGATAGATCTACTTAATGACAAGAATTGAAATAACCACGACGGTTTATATAGAAAACCGCCGACATAATCAGATTTTTCTGAGATCCCAAGGGTTACGAAATCTTACCAGATGGAACTCTGTTCCACATCATAATCTTAACAGATGACACAGATTTGCAATCAGAGAGACAATTTTTTGGAAGTTGATGATGTGTGTGCGTTTGTGTATCTACAAATATTATACCTCACGTCGTTGCAAATTTGCAATCAGAGAGACAATTTTCAACGACGGTTATATTATACCTAACGACGTTTAAAAAACAAATCAACGTCGCTAAACAAATATATTACGTCGTCTTAGTCTCACATAGGCAGATCAGGCCGTAAGGCAGTATCTTGGAAAACTCTGTCAGGCACACCAAAGCAACCCAGCAGTGTCGAAGGCGGGTATTATGTGATGCGCTTCATGAGGGACATCATCATGGATCCTTCCTTGGGGTTTGAGAAGAAGGTAAGAAGAAATTACCTTCATACATTTTACGTCGTTTTTTGTATTATCAACGACGGTCATGTAAAATTACCGTCGTTGAATAGATATAGTACGTCGGTTATGAAAAATATTGTCGTCTGTGATTGAATTTCTTTTTATTTATAAACCCTAATAGTCATTGTTTATGCAGTATGCCAAGGGAAAACAGGAAGCGCCATACCCCCAAGAAGCAATTGATGAAGTCCGGAATGAATGGGCAGAGTTTGTTTGCCTTCACCTGGAATAGGGGAATTATTGAACACTTGATATTTATGTATAATGTACAAATTTTGTCTATAATATATAATGTAAAAATTTGTTGAGGTTTTCTTAAATTAAAAAAAAAACAAACATACAAATTGCGTAACCGACGTGTAATACTTTTCCAACGACCTAATAAAGTCAAAAACCGTCGTTTTTTGTTGTTTCGTTTTAAACAAATACGACGTAAAAGGATATTTAGACGACGTTCTTTGAACAATTGAGTCGTTTATGGTTTACAACGTCTTCAATTTCTTAAGGGTTCAGGGTAGTACTTTGTAACGACAGCGGTTAAGTCGTGGAATATATATTTTACGTCGGATAGTTAAATATCCGCCATGGTTTCTCATTTAAACGACGTCATTTTAACAACTTAGTCTTCTATTACAATTTACAACGTCTACAATTTATTAACACCGACGTGGTTTGTTGTTGTGATAAGAATATTTTATTATTTTTATATCAAAATATTCAAAATAAATTTAAAATAAATCAGAAAAATGCAAAGTCAACTCCTATGAAGTCATTGATATATTTTCTTCCCCCTAAACCTTGAAAAAATTCATTTTGAATAACAAAAATTTAAAATGACCATCCAAAACAAAATTGTTTTGATGAGTCATAAAATCACTTCTAGTTTTATGGTTTAGGGTTTAGAGTCTAGGGTTTAGAGATTAGGGTTGTTATTTATTGGGGTTTATTTTTAAAGTATAATTTTTGGGTAGTCTAGGGTATATATTAGGCTGTAAAACCATAAACCCTTTTATAAACTTAATTTTTAAAATTATATAATTTAGTTTTAAGGGTTTAGGGTATTAATTGTTAACGACGGTGGTTGAGTCGTGGAATACATATGTTACGTCGTGCAGTAAAATATCCGACATGGTTTCTACTTTAAACGACGTCATTTTAATATGTAAGTCGTCTATTATAATTTACAACGTTTTCAATTTCTTAACTCCGACGTGGTTTTTCAGTCGTCTTTATATCAAAATATTCAAAATAAATTTAAAATTAATCTGAAAAATGAAGCGTCAAAATAAACGGCGTTACGTTCAGTGTTTCCGTCGTGGAATATTACATTTACGTCGGTTCTTGTAGAACTTTCGCCATGGTTTTTCTTTCGACGTTTTAAAGAGCGCGCGCTCTAAAAATTTTCGCGTGCCCTAAATTTTTTTATATTTGGCTCTTATTCTTATACTTCTAACCCTGAACCCTAAAATTTTCAGATTTCGCGCAACATAACATTCGCTCTCTCACTTCTGCTCTAATTAAAAGTTGCACTCTCCAGGCTCCGTCGAATCTGTGAGCTCGTCCAACTTGTAAGTACAAACCCTATCTTCCCCTTGTAAATTCATTGAATGATATTAGGTTGTTTTGTTAAAGAGTTTTAGGTATATGCTTTGCGATCTGTTAATAATGTGCTTATAGGTATGGGTTCATGGATTTTCTGTTTAATGGGTTCATGGATTACATTATCTGTTATGTTGAATTGGGAATGGATTTAATTTTGTCGGATCTTTTAATCACCCTATGTTATGTTGAATTGGGAATGGATTTATTGTTTTCATGCTTGGTTTCATGTATATGTTGGTTTCTTGCTTGGTTTCATATATATGTTGTGTTCTTAATGAGTTTTGGGTTCTTGAAAATAAACTGAGACACGACGCCTTTTTAGGCATACGACGACGATTACACGACGGTTTATGAAAAAACCGTCGTTGTATTACTTATACACGACGGTTTTTTCATAAACCGTCGTTTGTATTACTTATATTAGACGACGTCTGTTAATTTGAAGTTGTTTGGGTTTGGAATTATAAGGGATCACTTATACTTTAATGGAATTGACCAAAGCTATAAGAATTGGACATTTCACGGAGAACCTTGGGAAGCAACTACTAATGCTAGTAGAAATGTTGAAGAAGATGAGCGGTATATTTTAGGTGGATGTATCCGTTTGAAAGATATATGAAAGTGCTGAAGGGGTATGTTCAGAATCGTACTCGTCCCGAAGGTTGCATTGCTGAGCGGTATATAGCTGAAGAAGCGGTAGAGTTTTGTACTCAGCATTTATCTGATGTTAGTACAGTTGGAGTGCCTTCAAGCCAAAAGATGGGACTTTCAAAGCCATTATCAGGTTGCACAGTGAGCGTAGTTGATCAGGACCTGTTGAATCAAGCACATCTATATGTCTTGGAGAATACGGAGGAAGTCCTACCTTATATCGAGTACGTATGAGTTTTATTCTTTAAGTTTCTATTTTAAATTATTTCTTATGTTTATCTTCTATATTTGGGACCGTAATGCTTGAATTTTTCGTGTCATGTAGGCAACATATGATCCACATCCAGACTGCTTATCCAAAATTTAGAAAGAGAACAAAGTGGCTGTAGGATAAGCACAATAGCACTTTCATTCAATGGCTACGCTTCAAGGTATATGTTGTTGAATAACATATTTCTCTTTTAATTTTCTTCTTATTTCTATGTTAGATTGAATTAAGATATGATTAATTTGCAGGTTCAAAGTGAACTTGAGGAAGACAATCATGGCGTATCAGAAAATTTAAGGTGGCTAGCAGCTGGTCCAAACATGGCAGTGCCATTATATAGGAGCTATCTTATTAAAGGTATTAAATTCAATATCAAGGCACAAGATGATGTGCGGACAACTCAAAATAGTGGAGTTTATTTACTTGCACATACCATGCAAGTTGCTAGTGCCAAGGATAAAAACCCAATTCTCTCAAATATGGGTTTCTATGGTGTCATTCAAGAAATTTGGGACCTTGACTACCAAAAGTTTACAATCCCAGTCTTTAGGTGTGATTGGATAGATAGTTTTGGTCTTGTAGTCGACGAACTTGGATTTACCCTTGTAGATTTGAGTAAAATTGGACATAGGAATGACCAATTTGTTTTGGCTTCTCAAGTCAAACAAATATTTTTTGTTGACGACCCGATGCATCGTGGTTGGTCGGTAGTGTTATCAATGCCTAATAGAGAATATAATGATGTTATTGGTGATGAAGTCTTAGGTGATGTGATAATTGAGTATGAGCCATTTACTAGAGGGATGCCAAATGTTGACACATTTGATGAACTGGTGGGTGAGTTAGGCGGTCAAAATATTCGAGATGGGTGTGAAGATATATGGATTGAATGATGCTTATGTAATTGGCAGTGTATGACATTAATTTTGTAATATATTGTAATGTGATTTCTTCACTTTCTACGTTCAAATAAAACACGACGTTATTGTGAACCAGTTATTCAGCATATTTACCGACGTCTTAAAGCAACGTAACAATGAAGAACCACGACGCTATTGTGAAGCAATTATTCAGGATATCACGTCGGGGAAGGATTAAGAACCGCCATGTAATTCAAAATAACACGACTCCAATCCCATAATACTGACGTCTAAAAAACGAGATATATAATCTGAACGTTAAAAAATATGACGTCATCATACATTTTCCACGTCGCAAGTTCTTTTATAAACGAAGAGGAACGAAATGAATTCCGACGGTAATTCATTATAACCGCCGTCTAATATCAATTAAACGACGTTATTTGTAATACGGCTCTCATCAACTACAAAAAAGCAAAAAGACGACGGTAAATCACCGTCGTGTATTTGGTTTTTCAATGGTCGTGGAATCCACCGTCATCTTTTCCCTCATAAACCACGACGCTAAATAACCGTCGTTGTTAAACAATACAACGTCATCAAAAAATACAAAACGACGTCTTTGTACTGCAAAAAGATCTAAAAAAAGCAATCGAGGATGATAATAGACGACCAATTCTCTAAAAAGACCGTCGTTAAAAAGGGAAAATATGACACATATTAAGAGAACAAGGCCGCAAGATAGACATACAACGACGACAATAAAAATACGCCGACGTTAAATATAATTTTCACGACAATAAAAAATATGACGTCTTTAAATACATTAGAAGACGACGTTATTGATACCTACTACGTCGCACATATAAACACAATCGTCGTACAATTAATTTTCCACTTCGATTTTTCGATAAAAGATGACGTGGAAATAGTTGTCAGTGTCATTATTTACGACGTATGTGTTTCTATAGTAGACGTTGAAAAACTAAACAACGTCAGTTACAAATATATGAGAGTCGTATTAAAAAATTTATACGTCCTATTTTCAGAAACAAACAACGACCATAAATATTAGACGTTGTTAAATACAACAACGTCGGAAAACAATAAAAACAGACGTGTTTAGTCTGCTAAAGTTCTACAACGTCTCTTATTTACAAAAAACCGTCGTGAAATAAATTTTCCACTTCGATTTTTCTAAAAAAGATGACGTGGAAATAGTTGTCAGTGTCATTATTTACGACGTATACATTTATATAGTCGACGTTGTATTTATATGTATTCATTACTCACGACGCACTTAATAATATAGACGACGTTGAACGTCTAAACAACGTCGGTTCCAAATAAATGAGAGCCGTATTACAGAACATATAGACGGCGTAGATTATGATGGGAGCCGTATTACAAATAACGTCGTTTAATTGTTATTAGACGGCGGTTATAATGAATTTCCGTCGGAATTAATTTCGTTCCTCTTCGTTTATAAAAGAACTTGCGACGTGGAAAATGTATGATGACGTCGTATTTTTTAACGTTCAGATTATATATCTCGTTTTTTAGACGTCGGTATTATGGGATTGGAGTCGTGTTATTTTGAATTACATGGCGGTTCTTTATCCTTCACCGACGTGATATCCTGAATAATTGCTTCACAATAGCGTCGTGGTTCTTCATTGTTACGTTGCTTTAAGACGTCGGTAAATATGCTGAATAACTGATTCACAATAACGTCGTGTTTTATTTGAACGTAGAAAGTGAAGAAATCACATTACAATATATTACAAAATTAATGTCATACACTGCCAATTACATAAGCATCATTCAATCCATATATCTTCACACCCATCTCGAATATTTTGACCGCCTAACTCACCTACCAGTTCATCAAATGTGTCAACATTTGGCATCCCTCTAGTAAATGGCTCACACTCAATTATCACATCACCTAATACTTCATCACCAATAACATCATTATATTCTCTACTAGGCATTGATAACACTACCGACCAACCACGATGCATCGGGTCGTCAACAAAAAATATTTGTTTGACTTGAGAAGCCAAAACAAATTGGTCATTCCTATGTCCAATTTTACTCAAATCTACAAGGGTAAATCCAAGTTCGTCGACTACAAGACCAGAACTATCTATCCAATCACACCTAAAGACTGGGATTGTAAACTTTTGGTAGTCAAGGTCCCAAATTTCTTGAATGACACCATAGAAACCCATATTTGAGAGAATTGGGTTTTTATCCTTGGCACTAGCAACTTGCATGGTATGTGCAAGTAAATAAACTCCACTATTTTGAGTTGTCCGCACATCATCTTGTGCCTTGATATTGAATTTAATACCTTTAATAAGATAGCTCCTATATAATGGCACTGACATGTTTGGACCAGCTGCTAGCCACCTTAAATTTTCTGATACGCCATGATTGTCTTCCTCAAGTTCACTTTGAACCTGCAAATTAATCATATCTTAATTCATCCTAACATATAAATAAGAAGAAAATTAAAAGAGAAATACGTTATTCAACAACATATACCTTGAAGCGTAGCCATTGAATGAAAGTGCTATTGTGCTTATCCTGCAGCCACTTTGTTCTCTTTCTAAATTTTGGATAAGCAGTCTTGATGTGGATCCTATGTTGCCTACATGACACGAAAAATTCAAGCATTACGGTCCCAAATATATAAGATAAACATAAGAAATAATTTTAAATGGAAACTTAAAGAATAAAACTCATACGTACTCGATATAAGGTAGGACTTCCTCCGTATTCTCCAAGACATATAGATGTGCTTGATTCAACAGGTCCTGATCAACTACGCTCACTGTGCAACCTGATAATGGCTTTGAAAGTCCCATCTTTTGGCTTGAAGGCACTCCAACTGTACTAACATCAGATAAATGCTGAGTACAAAACTCTACCGCTTCTTCAGCTATATACCGCTCAGCAATGCAACCTTCGGGACGAGTACGATTCTGAACATACCCCTTCAGCACTTTCATATATCTTTCAAACGGATACATCCACCTAAAATATACTGGCCCACATAGACGAACTTCTCTGACAAGATGTACTACTAGATGAACCATGATATCAAAGAATGAAGGGGGAAAGTACTTCTCAAGCAAACACAGAGTAACTACTACATCTTCTTCCAACTTATCTAGCTTGGAAACATCAACAGTCTTTGCACATATAGCATTGAAGAAGAAGCACAAACGAGTTATTGCATACCTTGCAGGCTTCTCCAAAACAGAACGAATTGCCACAGGGAGCAATTGTTGCATTAAGGTATGACAATCATGTGATTTAAGGCCAAGAAGTCTTGAATCTTGTACAGATACAAGATTTTTAATATTTGAAGAATAACCTTCAGGGACCTTCATACCATAGAAAGAATTGCAAACCTCTCTCTTCTCTGCTCTTGACAAATTCCAAGGCCCAGGAGGCAAACGAGTACGTCTTTCTCCATACTCGGGTTGCAAATCAGTTTTGACCCCCATGTTCAATAAATCTAATCGAGCAGCAATCCCATCTTTATTTTTTCCAGGATCTCCAGCAATGTACCAATGATACTATCGCAAACATTCTTCTCAATGTGCATAACATCTAGGGCATGCCTCACAGGAAGGTATTTCCAATACTCGAGGATCAAAGAATATTGATTCCTCTCCAACAAACTCTGTCACCATTTTCAACCCATATGCAGCACTTCTTCTCCGGTTAATGGCTCTGGAGGTATGCCATATTTAGGTTTCCCCATTAAAAGCTGCACATTGCCTCCTATATGGATGATTGATTGGTAACCATTTTCTATGCCCAATGTAACAAATTTTGTGGCCATTTTTCAACCTGTGACTAGGTGTATCATCGCCGCATATTGGACAAGCTTTATATCCTTTAACAACACAACCAGATAAGTTTCCATAGGCGGGGAAATCATTAATTGTCCACATTAATGCAGCTCTGAGTGTAAAGTATTCTCCATTATGTGCATCATACACTCCTCTAATCCCAACCCACAAGGATTTTAAATCATCAATCAAAGGCTCCAAGTAGACGTCTATATCATTTCCGGGTTGTTTAGGACCGGAAATCAATAAGGTTAACATCATGAACTTTCGTTTCATGCACAGCCATGGAGGGAGATTATATGTAACTAAGATAACCGGCCAACAACTATATCTGCTACTTAGAGAACTGTGGGGATTGAATCCATCAGATGAAAGAGCCAATCTCAAGTTTCTCGGCTCATTACCAAACTCAGGCCATTTATCATCAAGAAGTTTCCAAGACGGGGAATCCGCCGGATGAGACATCTGACCGTCAATTGATTTTCTAGCAACATGCCACCAAGTCAAACTCTTAGCTGTCTCATGTGATTGAAACATCCTTTTAAACCTTGGAATTGGGGGAAAATACCACACCACCTTCGCTGGCACACCCTCTTTCAAGATTGCATCTTTGCCTTCCTTCCACCTTGAGATACCACAAGTAGGACAATTAGTTGAATCTTCATACTCCTTCCTATACAAGATGCAATCATTGGGGCATGCGTGCATTTTCTCATAACTCAGCCCCAATGCACACAAAGTCTTTTTAGCCTCATACATGGAGGTTGGTATTGTATTTCCTTCTGGAAGCAAATCGCCTTGAAGTATCAATAATTCTGTAAAACAGACATCACTCATCCCATGTTTTGCCTTCAAATTATACAACTTCACTAATGCCGATAACTTCGTGTACTTTCTACAACCAGGGTACACTGGTTGATCTCCATCCCCAATCACATTGGCAAACTCATACGGATCCGAACCAAAATCACCAAAATCATTATCATCCATATCAATTTCTTCAGACACAAAACTGTACCTACTATGGCCATCATCTTCTTCAACATTTCTGCTAGCATTAGTAGTTGCTTCCCAAGGTTCTCCGTGAAATGTCCAATTCTTATAGCTTTGGTCAATTCCATTAAAGTATAAGTGATCCCTTATAATTCCAACCCCAAACAACTTCAAATTAACACATTTAACACATGGACAACGGATATGTGTTGTAGTTAGAAGATTTTCTACAGCAAAGTTCAAAAATGCTTCCACCCCAAACTCATATGCCTTCGATCTTCTATCCGAGTGCATCCATGACTTATCCATCTCCGACACTATAACCTATTATCTATAATAAAGTGAAAATACAGGCAATGACCATCACTATAGCAGATTATACAATGATCTAATCGCAAGTAATAAACAACAGAGACGACGGGTTTTAATCAAAAACAGACGTATTTGGCATATATAGACGACGGATTTTCAACAGACGTCGTCTATTATAAGTAATACAAACGACGGTTTATGAAAAAACCGTCGTGTATAAGTAATACAACGACGGTAGTTTAAAAAAACCGTCGTGTAATCGTCGTCGTACGCCTTAAAATTCGTCGTGTCTCAGTTTATTTTCAAGAACACAAAACCCATTAAGAACACAACATATATATGAAACCAAGCAAGAAACCAACATATACATGAAACCAAGCATGAAAACAATAAATCCATTCCCAATTCAACATAACATAGGGTGATTAAAAGATACGACAAAATTAAATCCATTCCCAATTCAACATAACAGATAATGTAATCCATGAACCCATTAAACAGAAAATCCATGAACCCATACCTATAAGCATTGGTGCACTTTGCACCTTCTCCAGAGCGGAAAATGACAAGATCAAATAAAGGTGTCCTTTTGCTGGAAATCATTTGGAAGTTGGTGATCTGTGTCTTTTTGTGTTGATTTCCAGCAAAAGTACACCTTTATTTGATCTTGTCATGAACCCATTAAACAGAAATCCATGAACCCATACCTATAGCACATTATTAACAGATCGCAAAGCATATACCTAAACCCTTTAACAAACAACCTAATATCATTCAATGAATTTACAAGGGGAAGATAGGGTTTGTACTTACAGGTTGGACGAGCTCACAGATTCGACGAGCCTGGAGAGTGCAACTTTTAATTAGAGCAGAAGTGAGAGAGCGAAATGTTATGTCGCGTGAAATCTGAAATTTTAGGTTTCAGGGATCGAAGTATAAGACTAAGAGCCAAATCTAAAAAAATTTAGGTCGCGCGAAAATTTTTAGAGCGCGCGCGTTATAAAACGTCGAAAGAAAAACCAAGGCGAAAGTTCTACAAGTACCGACGTAAATTTAATATTCCACGACGGAAACTTCATTTTTCGGATTAAGAACGTAAGGCCGTTCATTTTTCGGATTAATTTTAAATTTATTTTGAATTTTTTATATAACGACGACTGAAAAACCACGTCGGTGTTTTGCAATTCAAGACGTTGTAAATTATATAAACCGACTTACATATTAAAATGACGTCGTTTAAAGCGTAAACCATGTCGTATGTTTTACTGTACGACGTAAAATATGTATTCCACGACCCAACCACCGTCGTTAAAAATTAATACACTAAACCCATAAAATTAAATTATACAATTTAAAAAATTAAGTTTATAAAAGGTTTTATGGTTTTAAAGCCTAACATATAACATAGACTACCCAAAAATTATACTTTAAAAATAAACCCCAATAAATAACAACACTAATCTCTAAACCCTAGACTCTAAACCCTAAACCATTAAACTAGAAGTGATTTTATGACTCATCAAAACAATTTTGTTTTGGATGGTCATTTTAAATTTTTGTTATTCAAAATGAATTTTTTCAAGGTTTATGTGGAAGAAAATATATCAATGACTTCATAGGAGTTGACTTTTCAATTTTCTGATTTATTTTATATTTATTTTGAATATTTTGATATAAAAATAATAAAATATTCTTACCATACAACAAACCACGTCGGTGTTAAATAAATTGTAGACGTTGTAAATTGTAATAGACTACTAAGTCGTTAAAATGACGTCGTTAAAATGAGAAACCATGGCGGCTATTTAACTATACGACGTAAAATATATATTTTACGACTTAACCGCAGTCGTTACATAAACGTCGTCGATTATACCCTGAACCCTTAAGAAATTGAAGATATTGTAAACCATTAACGACTCAATTGTTCAAAGAACGTCGTCTAACTATTTTTTTACGTCGTATTTGTTTAAAACACGCAACAACAAAATACGACGGTTATTGACTTTATTAGGTCGTTGGAAAAGTATTACACGTCGGTTAAGCAATTTGTATGTTTGTTTTTTTTTTAATTTAAGAAAACCTCAACAAATTTTTACATTACATATTATAGAGAAAATTGGTACATTATACATAAATATCAAGTGTTCAATAATTGCCCTGTTTAATAATTTGGAAAACAAACTCTGCCCATTCATTCCGGACTTCATCAATGGCTTCTTGGGGGTATGAAGCTTCCTGGTTTCCCTTGGCATACTGCATAAACAATGACTATTAGGGTTTATAAATAAAAAGAAATTCAATCACAGACGACGATATTTTTCATAACCGACGTAGTATATCCATTCAACGACGTTAATTTTACACGACCGTCGTTGATAATACAAAAAACGACGTGAAATGTATGAAGGTAATTTCTTCTTACCTTATTCTCAAACCCCAAGGAAGGATCCATGATGATGTCCCTCATGAAGCGCATTACATAATACCCGCATTCGACATTGCTGGGTTGCTTTGGTGTGCCTGAGAGAGTTTTCCAAATTACATTTTTACGTCCTGCTCGGGCTATGTGGGTATTATATAATTTTAAAGCACTGTTCACGATGTTTTTGGCCTCTTCATCGACCACACGATTTCCTGGCAGAGGATCCAGAAAATAGACGGTTTCTCTCTTTGCTCTTACAATCAGCAAAATCCAATGACGGCTGCACAAAATTAATATAAAAACGACGGTTATTTACAAAAACGACGTATTATAGTATTTCACACGACGAAGTAAAGTAGCTAACGACGACATTATATATTTATCACGACGATAAATAAATACCGACGTGGTTAGTAGTTTCAAACGACTAAATAAAATAAAACACCGACGTGGTTAGTTTATAAGCTGTCATTTATTGAAAATCATAAAAACAAAATCCTAAGGAGACTAACCCTGGATTGTAAGGCATCATGAAAATCTGTTCACCGTCTGTCTTCTGAAGTCGAGCTGCTACCAGTCGTGATCTGGCAGTTATTGTGCCAGAGTTGGCACTAACTGTAGCAGGGTCGATAAAGCCAACCATACTGCACATATTGGCTTTTTTCAAAACATCGTGTAAGTACCTAAACAAATAAAATAATATAAACAAGTCAGCACACAAAACACGACGGTTATGTATAAAACAACGACGTATTATAATATTTCAAACGACGTACTGAAATAGATGAGGACGTTATAATATATTTATCACGACGGTTGTTAGTTAAGACGACGTGGTTAGTTAGTTAAGACGACGCAATATATAAACCAACGAGTTATTATTTTAGAAGTACAAACCTCATATATACAGCCAATACAGTAGCTCCAATTTCTTCCATGCCTGCAAATTGTGTAATATCTTCAGGCAGGAGGAAGGTATCGCGCTCACCACCAAACACCTCCTTATCAATTGTAAATTGGACTGTCTTATCCTCAGGCAGGAGTGTCGTTTCCACAAAACGACAAAGGGTTTTTAAAGAAGATGGCGCCTCCATTTTTGAATAAGCACCAACTTCAATAACCTGTTTAAAGAAATAAAAAAAATGACGTGGTAATTCAATAAAGACGACGGTTTAAGGAATAAAACGTCGTTTTAAAAGTATTTAAACGACGGTGAAAAAATTGTCGTGGTAATTTAATAAAGACGACGGTTTTATGAATAAAGAGTCGTCTGAAACCTTTTAAACGACGGTGAAAAAACCGTCGTTTAAATATTTTATTACGTCTTAAAAAAATTCCGCCGTCTAAGTTGTAAACAAACGACGGATTAAATAAAAATATCAACGTCTGAAATTTTGAAAAACAAATAAAAAAGTTATGTTAACATACCTTGTCGTCATGCTTTTCTTCATCTTCTTTCTCCTTTTCTTCTTCCTTCTCTTCATCTCTTTTTTCTTCTTCCTTCTCTTCATATCTTTTTTCTTCTTCCTTCTCTTCATCTCTCTTTTCTTCTTCCTTCTCTTCATCTGGCTGATGTTTCCCCATTTTGGCAGTATCATCCTCCAAATGTAGGGATCTCACATCACCTCCAGAGCAGCTAGCTTTGTCAGACATTGGATTTTTGGGGCTTTGGCTAATTCTTGGTTTAAGCATGCTTGGATCAAAATTGGGAATTAATTGGGAAAGCTGACTCAGGAAATGCTCCCTCTCAGCCTCTACCAATTGTTTTGTCCTAGCCTCCATCCTTAAGGCCTCTTCCCTTGCCTTAGCCTCCATCTTTTTAGTCTCTTCTTGAAGGAGAACTCTTAAACTCTCCTTCAAACGGTCGTCAAAGCTCACCCTCTGTGGTTTGGGCAAATTGAAATATTGCCTTGGGGAAACACCAGCACCAACTCCCCTCACCCTGCCTGGATGCTCGGGGCCCAAAGCCATGGTCAGCACATCATTGCTGCCATCTACTCTGACTTTGCCTTCCGAGACTTGTTTCTGCAATTCATCCTAAAACAAAGATAAACAAAAAAACACACGACGGTTATTTATGTACAAACGACGTATTATATAATTTCACACGACGCAATAACATATAAAACGACGTTATTATAACTTATCACGACGGTAGTTATACCGACGTGGTTATTTATTTAAAACGACGAAATGAATAAACAACCGACGTCTTATGCTATAATTAAAGAAAACAGAGTAGTGATTCCTATTTAGACCGTTAACGACGTTTTAACAAAGTTTCGACGTGGTA